>NC_053170.1:57118796-57143645 GCF_016835505.1 Polypterus senegalus
GGCCCTTTTTTCCCCCAGCCTTTTGAGTTTGGAGCCTAGCTACCTGGGGGGAGCCATGCTGGAGTAAGTCTCTGGCCTGTCTGAAGTATTGGAGACTTCTCACCTCACTCTTTGGTATTTTGTGTGCTGCTTATTACTATAGTTAGCAGGGACTTGAGTAAGGATGATTTGAGACAAAATATGTTTCGTAATCCTGAGATACGACTCCATTTCCCAAACCATGCTTTATCATTCATGTCGGTCGTATCAATGTACCTAATGTGATCAGGGAAGCTGCTGAAATTGTAATCACTGCGTACAGAAGGGGTCTGACAGCATGCTTCTTTATCTGCCCACACAGTACCAAACTTGGAAAATGTGGCTACCAGATCAAAGCAATGGGAGGAAGGTCACAACTCAGATTGTGGATGAGGTCAAGAGAATATTGACTATCAGCAATTTCCAGTAGTGGCCTATATTAGCAAAACCTGGCACCACAAAATAAAATGAAATATCATGACAGATGGTACATTCTTGAAGAGGTGAATTGAAATGGGTTGCACAATTGCTCAGTGGAGCACAAATTTGGCAGAGGATTTCTTCATTCAAGGCCCAATGAGATATCAATGAAACCACATATGAATGTAAAGGGTAAAGAGACAAATAAAGCAAGAAAGGTGTAATATTAGGTTTAGAACTTCCATCTCCATCTATTGTTATGCTATTTTTGTCGTGTAATGTCTTGGCAAGTACAATTCCAAATTCACAGCAATTTCGGTTTACTTTTATTTATCAGAGTTACTAGGTTACTTGCATTGCTCTTTCTTAACAATGAATATTTTTGATTAATCCGGCTGTAAGGGTTGATTAATGGAATTTAGTCATTTTACTGTTTTGTTTAATAACCATCAAGTAGTTCCTATGCTACAACAAAAAAGTACTTCTGAAGGTGCTGCACTAATACATGCCTCTTAGACTTTCCCGGGAAGTAAACAATAGCCTCATCTGGCATGAATTCAGGTCGGGATCAGAATTTTTTCTTTTTAGTAGTCTGTGTTCCTTTGTTTCAATACAATGCAATGACGATCAATACAATCATCCATCTCAACTAGCCATTTAAACAATATCTATATGGCAGTACTGTCACTATTTCTGCAAAACAATGACCCCTATATACATTCAAATTCCAGGCTTCTGTTCTGAATAACCACTTGGCAAAAGTGTCGCCAAAGAGCTTGCTGATAGGCCAATCTAAAATTGACCAATTATGACCAGGCCTGATACCTTCTTCTTGCTTTTGTAGAAGGAAAATTTTTATATTAGCATAGAGAATAGCAAATTGACAAAAGAGCCATAAAAGTAATTAAAGCTTCTAAAATATTAGATTAAGCATAAATTAGAATGTTAACAAATAAGATAGTCAAGCAAATAGTTGACTAAAAATCAGTTATATTGCATTGTTTTTTAAACTACAGTAAAATTTCCAGAATAAGAAAAGAACAGAAGATTGTTACAGAAACCAGTTTAGAACAGGATAAGAGATTGAGAACACCTGTGATTTAAGGCTAGGAAGCTAAGGATGCGATAAACACAGAGAAGATGGCTCTGGAAGGCCATAGTGAAACCAGCTGGGTTGATGAATCAGCAGAAAAAGCAACAAACGCTTTGCTGCAAGCAAGGTCACACTGATGTAATGCATAAAGAGAAAATCTTAGTATATTCAGGCTTTAGCAAAAGTATTAGAAGAATATATTAGAAATTAGCTGTAGTGTAGAAATCAAGACAAATCAAGATCCAAGCAATGATTTGAAGAGCATATACAACTTTCTTTAATAAAGTTTAGCTTTGGCAATATGATAGTATAGCTTGAAAGGCTAGAGGAGAAAGTACACCAGAAAGACCAAATATGGAATAGATGACATCTCCCAGTTGAAGAACCAATCAGGAATAAGAAAAACAGAAACTAGAATGAACAAGGGACAGTATGGTGCAGAATGAGCTCATTGATCAAGGCTAAGTTATAAGAAATTGTTATAAAACTTCAATTATGGCAACGTAGGCAGAAATTTTTTTTGGATAAACGTTTTCAAGTTCCTATAGGGGCTGGAAAGGATCCGGTAAACGGGTATTGGTGGAGTCAAGGACGATGGAAATTAGAACTTTATTTGATTTTTTTGATGGTTGGGGAAGCAAGTGTGTGTGTATGGAACGTTTTTAAAAAGCACCAATTTTTGGGAAGCCGTCAGGTGCGCAGAATGAGACACTTTAAAAGGCGCGGTGAGTAAGCACATGGTGCAATTGGTGTATGGACAAGGTACTTCACATAAGGAGAGAAGGACTAGTTAGACATTAGGTGCTAAAGCGTGATTAGTCGATCACATATAGGAAATGTACATGTATATGCAAAAAGGGAATATAACTTTTATGTGTAAAATAATTATATTGTTCTGAAGAAAATAGAAAACCAAAGTGTATAAAAGTAGCTGTAAATAAATTCACCCTGTTGGAGGAAGAGTAGAGCTAAGCTTTCCCAGTAAGGAATAGAAAAGAGGGCTAATTTGATATATAATTTGACCTTATATACTATTCGAGCGTGGGAAAAAATATTGTTATGGGGATATAAGTTGTGGGTAAAAGACAAATTAGGATTGAACGTTTTTAAAACTTGCATTAAGGGAAAATAAAGTAGGGGAATGTGGTTAATATGAATCAGGATTTGGTCTAATCCCCCATATATACAAGTTCATGGGACAAGTTAGATCTTGCATTTGTAAGAAAGTAGGAAAAAGAGATAAATAAGAACATATATATATATATGTCTGTAATATATATTTTGTAGGCTGGAGGGTGATGCTCCCCAAATGAGACAGAGCCCTGGGAAAACCACAAACCCTGAAACACTGACTACACATTGCTCCTCATCCTTGCACTATTACGCTGTAATACAAGCCTCGCGTACTCCCCGACTTATGCCTTGCGAGCGCCTGTCAGTTTGGGAAATTTGATTGTTTGCTTTTATCTCTCGCTCCTAGCGGAACTGTTATATCTGACTTGTCATGGAGCAGTTAAGCTCATGTGTTTTGTGCCCTGAATAAAATCCTTTTTTCTCGACCTTCTGTGTCTCTGTGCAAATCGACCCAAGCGTGAAAGTGGTACCAGGAGTGGTTCACAGATGGATGCCGCAAGACTTATTTAGAAGTCAAAACAGCACTTAAGACTGGAAACAAACATGGATGACCAATCCGTCGCAAATTCAAGATTTGATACATAAAGTGCACATGTTGGTTTGAAGGGGGCGAAAGGGAAACAGTTGTGGGAATATATTACTGGCGGCATACCTGAAGTTCTTGGGATGAATTTCTCCCATGATATTAAATCAAAACGATTATGTCCAGAGATTAGAGGGTTCACAGTCCACTTGGGAAAAGTTGGTTTGGGGTCCGCAAACCTACGCCCGGGAAATTTTCTCGCTCGATCGACAAGCTGCAGGACCTGAAAATCTAATGGGGTGGTAGGCCCCGGGAAATCAGTCGATGGGCGCCTGTTTCTGGGGAGACAGCGAAACAGCGGGTCGAAAGACCGTGGGGGCTAGAGCAGCCGACGTGGCGCCGCAGAGGATATTTCGGAACGGAGCCGACCGTAGATGTTTCCGATGTGATCAGCCGCCTTGGCAAAGATTTCGGCGCTCCACCATTCAATGGGATTGGACTTCCCCGAGTTGTTGTTCAACTATTACATGTCCGGATAAAGATGGCTTGTTGACCCCGGGTGAAATTGGGACACAAAGAAATCTCAGCATTGTTAGTTGGAAGTGACCTTGTATTGTAGACGAGCCCGTTTAATGAACAATGCCTTAGAGACTGTGAGACTGTAAAAATACGCTGTGTACATGGTGATGTTAAAGATTATCAGACTTTACTTCTTCCTTTAACTTATAGGGGCCATTTAAGGTTTGGTCTGCCGTTTGACTCTGGCCATTACTCATAGGACGAGGCCCTTTTTTCCCAAACAGTTAATAAATGTAAGGGACCAGTAGTCCAGTCCACTAATAAACTGTTGGGGAAGAGAAGAAACCCAAAGGGAAAGAACTGGTAGCGGCGGGAAAATCTAGAGCCCAACTTAGATATTGAACCAGATCTCCCAGCGAGACGGAGGAGGTCACCCGACAATCTTCCAGAAGGGGTTGCTCCTTCATCTTCCCAGATTGCAAACGCCTCCAACACAAACCCGAGTGTTAACGAACAATCAGATTTTGTGCGTTTGCAGCATACTACATAGCTCATTAGAATATGATTTAAACAGGCTCGCCTCATTGACCTTATTACCAAGGCGTAATTCGGGGTGTGAAACCACCTTATAGAAAGGCGGTTGCCTTTCAGAGTGATCTCAGATCTTTTGGGAGGGGAATTTATTGAACAACTGGTGGTACCTGAAGCACATAGGGAAACTGTTTTGCATCTGGCATTCACATCTTGGGACCTCGGTCCAAAAACAGGGGACCGTTATCAAAACGATTTTTGGCTTAATATGGGAAAGATGTTAACATTTGTACTTATGTCCGGGACTCCCGATCGCTCTGCTTATAAGCTCCCTCGGCTCCCCTTGTCCTATCCCCAAATTTGGGAGTTCCTTTCAGTGAGGATTAGATATTGTGGGACCATTACTAAGACAAAGGGATGGGTACCAATATTTGCTGGTGTTGGTTGATTATGCGACCGATACCCAGAAATGATCGGCTGAAAAGGCCAACTCTTGGCTGTAGCAAAGCACATGTGAAACTTTTTACCATATTGGTATCCCTAGAAATCTTAACTGATCAGGGACACCTTTCACTTCTGTGATGAAACAATGTTGACAGCTTTTATTAAGAAATTGGTATCTTTACCATCCTCAACGAATGGTTTAACCGAGCGATTTAACAAAACTTTGGGAAACAGATGATCAGGCGGTTGCTCTGAGATCCCAAACTGGGAACACTGTCCTACCGTTTGTTTTTGTTGCCAGAGAATCACCACGGGCGCCACTGGCTTGAGTCCCTCGAGGTTATTGGCGGCGGGCAGGCACCCCTGATGTATCGTGAGGAATGGATGGAACGAGAGCAGCTAGGGCCCAGCTTTGAGATCGACTAATGTTGAAGACAGAATTTCTATTTTCTCTATTGCTGTGGAACACAAAACAGAACAGGAAACCGAAGCGCCTTTACGATAGGCAGAAGCTCGGGTTAAAACCTTTGGCGTCGTGTTGGGTCCCTGGTTCCCTCGGATCCAAAAATTCAGCAATGGCAGGGCCGCCATTATGAGGGCGTATGAGTCCAGTAAATACAAGGTTAGAAATACCGGCCGGCGCAAACCATTCAGATTTTACATTAACCTTTTTAAAGAATGGCACACGACCACAAGAGTAACACTTCCTTGGCTGCTTTTCTCAGTCCGATGTTTTCCTTGGGACCGCTTTCTTCAAAAAGACAGAACTGTTATCTTTGAGAACGGACACTGATGCTTTTCGGATTTCAGGCAGACTAACTTTTCCAAAATACCACTGCACTGATGTTCGGAAGATCGGCCGCCGGATCCCGGAGCGGAATTTGCCGGGATAAAAAGATCTGACACTGGGTGTATTGTGAGTAAAAGTGACTGGTCAGCCAGTCAAAGTCCCAAAGCAAGACGGTTGGTTCGGTTCTGTATGATTTCAGACACTTGAATAAGGTCTCAAATTGGTGCATCCCATGCCCGTGTCGTGAACTGTTGGAAAACTGGGTCGGCGAGCTATATCTCCACGCTAGATCTCAGAAGGCTTGCAGGGTGCCTTTAGAGGCTAGCAGTTGTGAAAGGCATTCACGTTGCGGACTCTTAAATTCAAGACCCCGTTTGGTTTTTACGGGCACCCTACTTTTCAGCGTGATGGATCGATCCCGCCTCACTCTGAATATGCTGGGGCATATCTTGGCGATGTCGTGATTTTTAGCAATGATTGGGAAAACCCCTTAAGCGGTTCAAGCCGTCTTGGCTTGAGACAGCTGTACTGCAACCCTAAGAAATTAAACAGGCATTCGGGGACTCATTATTTAGGCTATTCTATGGGCAAGGGTTTACTAGGCCACAATTGGGAAAATAGAAGAATGCTTTGTTTCCCCGAGGCCTGGACGAAACAATCCAGCTTTCTGGGACTCGCTGGTTATACAGAAATTCTTAAATTTTGCACATAGGCTCCCTCCTTACAGAACTTACTAGAGGCAAAAAAACCTGACCTGTCCTGTGACAAAAAATTTTGAAACGTCTTCACGATTTAAAAGCATTGTCTTCTTACCCGGTTCTAAGGAACCCGGTTTCTAAAAGATTTTATCTTGCAAACAGAGCAAGTGCATTTGGTGTGGGCTAGTCCTGTCCAAATTTTGATGGAAAGAACATCCAATCACATATTTGAGTGGAAATTACTTCCTAGGGGGAATTATTCTACAATTGAGAAGAATGCTTGGCAAATTAAGGGGGCTGTGGAAGGCCCATTACTTGTGGGGCGTAAATTTCACTTGGTAATTTGATCATGCTCCACTCCAGTGGTTGCACCGACAGAAAGATACAAACCTCGCCTAATGAGATGGTTTCTGGGTTTACAACCTTACAGTTTCACAGTAAAGCACCGACCAGGTTCTGAACAGTCACGCGGGTTTTCCGACTAAATGAACCTAGTACAGGGTCGCATTCTGGGAATGTGAATGCTGAGGGGGGGTGTAGGCTGGGGGGCTGATCGCCTTAGAGACAGCCCCCTTGGAAAACCCACAAACCCTGAAACACTGACTACACATTGCTCCTTATCCTGCACTATAACGCGTAATTAAGCTCGCCTGTACCCCCGACTTATAAGCCTGTACGCCTGTCAGTTTGGGATTGATTGTTTGTTTATCTTTTCCTCTGCTCTAACCCCGGAATTTATATCTGACTTGTCAGGGCGCTTGCTCATGTGTTTGGTGTCGAAAAAAAAATCCTTTTTTTTTTCTACGACCTTCTGTGTCTCTGTGCAAATCTGGGACCCGTGACAATAATATATATATATATATATATATACAGTATATAAAAGCAAAAATAGCTAGGTGAAGTGTAGCCAAACACACATATATTTTTATTGCCCCAACCCTGAATAAGGAATGAATGATTGTGTGAGTGACTGCATGTCGTTTTTTCTTAGTGGTAGTAAAATAGCACGGTTGGAAAAAAGGGGTGAGGCGAGTTGGACCCAAAATAGTGGTACGGAGACAAAATAAAGTAATTCAAGCACATGCGAGTGTAGGGGATTTTGTAATCAAAGCATTTCTTCATGGAAGATAATTGAAAGATTTTATTAAGATGATGTCACTTATGGGAGGTACAGCAAATAAATATGAAAAAAGTAGTTAATTGTTGAATATAAATTAAAGATCAGAAAAAGGGTATTTTCCCAAAATATATCCAGAAAAGCATTAATGAATTACTTGACAAGATTTCTTAAAATAAATTTAATACCATGATTTAAGTACTAGTTGGCATGGGTTTCCTTCCTTACAAGTAGGATTACATAAAATTATCAAGAAAGCATAATTGATGTAAGTATAGAAAATAGAAGAATGACATTTGGTAAATCAGAAAATTATTAGGTTTTGGATATTAAAATGTGAAGTTTAAAAAAGGGTTTAAATGATTCAAATACTTTGGCCTTGTGTTACTCCCTGTTAAAACAATTTACATATTTACAGTCTGATAAGTAAAGCAGCCTCAGAAAAATGTAGGAGGAAAGCACCAAAAGAAAATTGCTGATAGAAAAATGTTGCGATAAGATTTATGTGTGTAAATATTATATATCTGTACGTATATTTGTGGGGAAAGATAACATCAGCTAAAAGAAATGTACGTTTTAACTTCAAAGGTACCTGGCGCTCGCTAAATCTGTCTGTGTGAAAATGTGTGTCTGTGTACATTATGTGTGTGCGTGAGTAATTTCCCAGTGTGTGTGTGTTTTAAATATGTTGGCAAAATGTGGGCGTCGTTGTCTTTCTGTTTTATGCGGTGCGTTGGGAGTAAAAAGTGAAACATGAGGATTTCTGGTAATATAGTTCAATTATGATTTGTGAAACTGCCTTGTCATATAAATTTACAAGCCTGACTAAAATGGAAATTGAATTTTGTATCTAAATTTCCAGGGGCTCTGAGTAAATATGGGTTAAAATAAATTTGAGTATGTACATTTGATAAAATGAAAAATGCATCCACTTTTAATTATACAAATGTTTATAAAAATATAAAGGCATCTTTCCTTCGGACACTGATCAAGTCTTAAGGGAAAAAATGTTCTTTTGATAACTATATATCAAGGGAAACAATGTCTTTCAATTTCCTTCTGTCCTTTATTTTTTCTTGTGATGTGCAAGTGAAAGTGTGCTTATGGAATTATTACAGTGGAGTGTGGTGGCATTGGTTAGCACTTATGCTAAGATTCAAGTTTATATGCGATTTTGTGTTGGGGTTAATGTTATTTGTTTTGAGTTAATATTCTCAATGACAGTTTAGCTGTTTTTTGGGAGTGCCGTCTTGCTGTGGTATCGAACGGTGATTTCGATAGTTGGAATTGCCCCTTTAAAGGCGCAGGAATGGAAACGCCAGAAGCAAATTTTGTTGTCGCTGAAATCATTTCGCCAGTAGAGTTCTCCTTGATCTAGAAACCAGCCGTTTAGAGCTGAGAGGATCAGATATGTTTCCTAGGGTTACCACCAGCAACGTCATGAGAGGCTGTTTTATATTGTTTGTCCTGATTGGAATGTTAAATGGAATGGAACTTCCTCTTCTTCGAATTCATTTTTTCTGATTCCTTTGCTGCCTTGTTTTATTGTGGACAGACCAACAACACAGACGGAAGTGTGGCAAGTGCTGGGCTCCAGGAGTTCAGGCACGGGCGCCTGCAGTGGCCCCCGGTCCCTAAGGCTGGGGTTCAAGCCCTTTTCCCCAAAGGCCTACGTAACCAGGGCAGCGCCCCCGGGCGGGGGGGCGCAGCCCTCCGGGCCTCCTGTGTCCCCGCCGGGCCCAGCCCTCGACGGATGCCACCCATATATAGGGGTAAATAAATAAAGTACTAAACTGGGGTAAGGTTGAGTGTGGGTAAATGGTTTGGGTGATTTTATGTATGTTATATAATTTTATTGGAAAGTATTCAGGCCCTCACTGTTTCTACATTTTGTTTGTGTTACAGCCTTATTCCAAAATGGATTAAATTCATTTTTCACCTCAGAATTCTACACACAAAACCCATAATACGTGAAAAGTTTACTTGAGATTTTGCAAATTTATTAAAATAAACATGTACATAAGTATTCACAGCCTTTGCCATGAAGCTCAAAATTTAGCTCAGTGCATCCTGTTTTCCCTGATCATCCTTTAGATGTTTCTGCAGCTTAATTGGACTCCATCTGTGGTAAATTCAGTTGATTGGACAGATTTGGAAGGCACACCTGTCTATAAGGTCCCACAGTTGACGGTTCATGCCAGGCACAAACCAAGCAAAGAAGGAATTGCCCCAGACCTCGAGACAGGATTGTCTCGAGGCACAAATTGGAAAGATTTCTGCTGCTTTGAAGGTCCCAATGAGCACAGTGGCCATCATCCATAGTGGAAGAAGTTCGAAACCACCAGGACTCTTCCAGAGCCGGCCATCTAAACTGAAACGATCAGGGAGAAGGCCTTAGTCAGGAGGTGACCAAGAATCTATGGTCACCTGCCGAGCTCCAGAGGTCCCTGTGGAGAGGAGAACCTTCCAGAAGGACAACCATCTCTGCAGCAATCCACCAATCAGGGCTCATGGTAGGGTGGCCAGATGGAAGCCACTCCTTAGTAAAGGCACATGGCCCGCCTCGGAGTTTGGCAAAGGCCTGAAGGACTCTCAGACCATGAGAAACAAAATTCTCTGGTCTGATGAGACAAAGATTGAACTCTTGGTGTGAATGCCAGGCGTCACATTTGAAGAAACCAGGCACGCTCATCACTAGGCCAAACCATCCCCGGGTGAAGCATTTGGGGGTGGCAGATCATCTGTGGGGGTGGATGTTCAGCGCAAGAACTGGGAGACAGATCAGGGTAAAGGAAGATGACTTTAGTGTACAGAGACATCCTGGATGAAACCTGCTCCAGAGCACTCTTTACCTCAGACTGGGTGATGGTTCATCTTTCAGCAGGAAATGACCCTAAAACAGCCGATATCAAGGGGATTAGCTCGGGGGCAACTCCGTGAATGTCCTTGGAGTGGCCCAGCTAGGGGGCCAGGCTGAATCATTGAACATCTCTGGAGAGATCTTAAAATGGTTGTCAACCGCGCCTTCCATCCAACCTGATGAGGCTTGAGAGGTGCTGCAAGAGAATTGCAAAACTGGCCAAGGATAGGGCAAGCTTGTGGCATCATATTCAAAAGACTGAGGCTGTAATTGTGCCAAAAGTACAAAGTATTGAGTAAAAGCTGTGAATACTTACGTGATTTCTCAGTTTTTTTTTTTAATAAATTTGGAAAACCTCAAGTAAACATTTTACAAGTTGTCATTATGGGGTGTTTTTTTGTAGAATTTTGAGGAAAAAAATGAATTAATCCCTTTGAAAAGGCTGGACATAACAAAATGTTGAAAAGTGATTTCTGTGAAAATTCGGATGCACTCTAGTTATTAAAGGGATCCTATGTGTGCATTTTAAATAAGTTTCAGTGTGTTTTAGAGTGTGTATAAAAATATGTGGTGTTGGATGAAATAATTGATATTATTGTGTGGAGAATGTAAATGTTTGTTGAAATTAAAAAGAGCTCTAATTCTAAATTAAAGAAGATATGAAACAGGTGGTGTAACTTGTAATGGCGGGCTCTGATAAAAGGGAGGGGGTTTTAATTAAAATTAGTAAATTTCAATTGAAGGAGAATTTTTAAAATAGCAGTGAAGCTGAAGAAAACAATGGCTTCCAGTCCGGAAGTTCCATGCTAAAATATGCTATAAAAAAGAGGGAAAAAGGGGTTAACTCAGGAAGAAAAACAGACTGGCTTTTAGAGTCAACATTCTGAAAAACATGTAACAAACATCTGGGAAAAATAATGAAAGAATGTGAAAGATCAACTGTCTTTGACAAAAAAGGTTATGGGAAAAAAAAACAGGGATAAACTAAATAGATTTAAAGTTACTTCTTGTTTTGGAAATTCTGGGAAAATTTACCTGACAAAAAAGGGGTTTTTCATTCTAAAAATGTGGGATGTGCTAATCTTAAAGAGGGATCATAGTAAAAAATAAAAGCACATTTACATTCTGATATATTGAATTTCTTTCCCCCTTTCCCTGTGTGTACTATTGACCCTTTTTTGTGTAAAATGATTGGAATACTGGTATCACAACAAAGCTAATGGAAGGTTCACTTTTCTATTTTGATGCATTAATGAAATATTGAATGAGACATTTTTATTAAGATTCTAAAAACTAAGATCCAAATGTACAGTATGTGGTACTTTAATTAAATAATCTATACTAATAAAAAGGCAAAGCCCTCACTGACTGTCTGACTCACTGACTGACTCATCACTAATTCTCCAACTTCCTGTGTAGGTAGAAGGCTGAAATTTGGCAGGCTCATTCTTTACAGCTTACTTACAAAAGTTGGGCAGGGTTTCATTTTCGAAATTATACACGCGTAATGGTCATAACTGGAACCTATTTTCTGCTGTATACTGTAATGGAGTTCAGCTGGATGGCCGTGGGGCGGAGATATCGTGGTGACAAAATCACGCCTCCCACGTAATCACGTCGAACTGACTGTGAGCGCAGGATGTAGAAAACAAGGAAGAGCTCCAAAAGCGCTGAAGAAAACATGCATTATACAAATTTAAAAGGCAGCAAAACAATAAGAAGCGGCGAGTGAAGCATATTCATGAGTGCAGCTGCTACGGAAACAAAGTCTGGGTGTAAACCTAAATTTTAAATTAAGTTCATAGACAGGCTGCCGCTGGTGTTTCTCATGCCCATGACTAATGCGGGATACAAGTTTAATGAGAGGATGCAGGGTATAAACGAGAGTTTGCTGGTGAGGGGCTGTGCACCAATACTCACAGAAAAATCCACAAGTTAATACACACTCTGTCTCTAGAGTTTCTCCACACTCTGAATTCTCCAGGCACTACTTACAAAAGGTTACATTGACAATCATGTTACTGTTATTTTTAAAATGTTTCCTTTTCTTAAAGCACAAGCACAGCTGAGAAGCTTCGATGCATGTGCTCCATAACGCCGTAAAAATTAAGCAGTTTAATCACACTTTGCATTCCAACAAAGGGGAAGTTCTCTCAATGCATGATACTGCCGGAACAAAGTATGGCGTGAACCGTAACTTTATATTAAGTTTATAGACACACTCCCACAGGCGTTTGTCATGCCTACCGCGAATGATGGTATTCGCATGAGATACAAGTTTACTGAGAAGACCACGCAGGTATAAAAGCGAGACTTTGGATCACTTTATACGCAGTTAAAATTGCTGTAGCAAGAAACTGAACAAAACGTTAATGTTTAACTTTTAATAACTTATAGACTACATTTTATTTTTCCCTTTGCTTTCAGTGAGAGGCCAATGGGTGATCAGTTTATATATATATATATATATATATATATATATATATATATATATATATATATATATATATATGAATGACCTCCAAAGAGCGCGGAGACTTTTGATCACGTCAACGTGTCTGCAAAAAGTGGCATCTTCTGACCTGCAAAAATACTATTAAAGTCAAGCAGCCTGCTTTGCACTTATACTCTTAACACTGCAGAGGACACAAAATTCATTTTTCTTTAATTACTGGTGATTACCGTCTTTAAAATGTAGCTTACCGAAACCACTCCAGTGGTGCTCAAGGTATATTTACTCCATAAAAGCGTTAACGCTTTTACTTTTAATAACTTATAGACTACATTTTATTTGTTTCCCTTCCACTCTGTGAGCGCAGGCCAATGGGTGATCAGTGAACGTGTCTGCAAAAAGTAGCGTCTCCTGCCCTGGAAAAATACTAAAGTCAAGTCAGCCAGCGGCATTGCACGTATACTCTTAACACTGCGGAGGGACGCAAAACTAATTTTCTTTAATTGCTGGTGATGCTGGTAAGGCACATTACCAGAGGCAGAAATTTGGACATTCACATAGAAAATGTGATTTCTATACCACAGCCCGTATTGTGCCTTTCAAAAGGGATCTGCAACCCGAGATGATCCATATACATTTTAGCTGCTGTTGGTACTACTTACCTGTTGTATTATATCGTCTTTAAAATGTGGTTTACCACAAACCACTCAGTAGTGCTCAATGTATCTTTACTTCTTAAAACGTTAATGTTTTACTGTTTAATAACTTATAGACTACATTTTTTTTTCACTTGCACTCAGTCACCACAACTGTTTACCCACACTTTATACACACATATATATACACATATATATAATTTGTGTGTGTGTGTGTATATATATGTGTGTATAAAGTGTGGGTATTTTATATATATATATATATATATATATATATATATATAAGCAACACTCATAACAATGATAAAACAATTGCATTGTCAATCATTTTACATTATTATTAAAATGTTTCCTTTTTCTTTCTCATTACTTCTATAACTCACTACTTCCGCTGCAAAGCAAGGGTATTTTGCTAGTGTATATATATAACCCGATCTACATTCCCTCAAATAGACAAACCACATGCAGTGGCGAATGGTAGAGGCTTACGCCTCTAGTGCTGACGTTTAAGGTTCGATTCGAGAGGGTGCACGGAGTATGACTACGACTAAATAAAAATTCCTTCTATTTAAAATTTAAATAGAACTTGAACAGATAATGATAGTTCATAATATCCACACAGCCTATGCGTAAGAGGGGAGTCATCCGTTTTAACAAACAGCGTATTGCACTGATACAAAATAGCCTGCCAATTTAATTATTTAGAAATGGATAAATAAATTAAGATTTTGTACAAATAATGTTTTTCATTTTTCTTCCTTGATGGATTCTGGCACCCCCAGCAACAGTTGCTCGCACCCCAAAAAGTGTATATATATATATGTGTATATATATATATATATATATATATATGGCAGTAGGTAGGGCTAGTGCTCCCTTGAACCCTCAGGGATGACTCCAAACAGCAGGTAAAAGTCCAAGACTTTTTATTTTTCCCACAGTGCACACAAGCACCTTCCACACTACTCATACAAACAATCACTAATTCCAACACAATAAACCACTCCTCCTCGCCCAGACACTTTGCTCCTCTCCCAGCCAGCACAGCTCAGTGTCTGGACTGAGGCACCGTCCTTTTATAGCCCCTGACCCGGAGGTGTTCCTGTCCCAGCAGTCCACAGTTCCTTATTCCTTCCGGTCAGGGCAATCAGTCTTTTACTTCACCCCGAGCACGCGCATTCCTTCCACCACGTGACCGTGGACGTGACTCGGGGTCATAAGGCACAACAGAGCCCATAAGTCCCCCCACAGTGACTCTGGTCCCCAAGGTATCCAGCAGAGCTGTGTATAAACACTATAAAGTCCATAAGGCCCTGCTGGACCTCGGGGCACAATCCTGCTGTCGGGAGAGCAAAAAAAAAAAAAAAAAAGAACTCCAAGAATGATTTTATGCAGTCTTGGTGGGTTTAAAGTTTATATATAATACCCCTTTTTCTTTAACCATGAGAACTGCCTATACTCTGTTGTGTTATTGCTCTACCAGCTAGCCTGTAACATTCTTAAATACATTTCCCAGATTTGTCCGCCTGCCATGAAATTGTAGTCTACTGTCTGCTCCATCCTATCTTCTGTGCTTAGCTGTCATTTGCCTTTATGTCCTTCATCTTGAAAGGTATATCTAATTTGTATCTTAACTTCTTCCAAATAAAGTTTAGACACTATAAAGGCCAAACTACATACAGTTTGAAGCTGAAAGCATTAATACCCTTCAGTGGATAGCATCTTTTTATAATCTTATCCATTTGGAACTATCTGCTGCTCAAAATAATAAAGCATCAGTGACATCTACAGTATATTCAGCTCCAAGGTTGCAATGTCATTTAAAGCACTGATGGTCCACATAATCCACCCTTTTCTTGTTTAACCATCAGGATGGACTCTCTTTGTTAGGTACATTTATAATGTTTCTGTCTCACACAGGACCTCATGTGTGGATGGCTCCTTTACAATATGTATTGGGAGTATACTATATACTCTCTCTAATACTGGCGATAAACTTTTATGCATATCATTTAGTTTATGGGGGAAATGGGTCTTCTTCTGGAGTTTTAATTTTGATATTAAAAGTTACCTTTTATAATTGTTGGTTGTTCCCTTTGTTGCAATAATAAAATGTTTACTTCACTGGGGTATACCCATTTGTTTTTGGAAACAATCATCCAGTACTTTCTATCTTTTCTGCTCCATATTCATGCATATGATTAACAACACTGAGCATAATATCAGTAGTTTTGTGGTCAAATGTGCACCATAAAATCAAGGAGTTCACTGCAATGTGCAAAAACATTGTTGAATGGCATCATCTCAGGCCACTCAGGTCAAGGGTATGATCAGTGGTCACTGATGGTCAAGGCTGGCCACTGATACTTACAGTTGGTAAATTCCCTTTTGGAAACAAGCTCTGTGCCATAATGGTCTATGTAGGATTATAAAGTGAATGAGGTCTGTCTCTTAATGATTATCTTCATGCAGTAGCTTTATAGGCCACCCTTCACCTTTATAACATGCTTCTTTGTCTCATGTGGGATACGGATTTAAGCCCCAAAATTCTTCATGGGCATACTTTGGTAATTTCATTTGTAGTGAGTGATATTCAACCCTATCATCAACTACTTTACATCCTCTGATTCAGCATTTCTTTATTGGAAGAATCACAACAATGTAATGAGTCCAACAAATTGAGTGAAGGAAAAAGTGCACAGCCCTCTTTAATAAAATAATTGTTGCCACAAATCTCCCTGGTATTTCTAAATAATCCTGTGCCAACTTTTTAAAAAGTGAAATAAAAAGATGAAATAGCATTCCCTCATAAATAAAAAACATTGCTGAATAAAAGCTAAATAAACAGCATTTTCTTGTACCTTGTGATGTACATCAGCACTAAAGGCAAAGCAAAAGCCAGTAAAACAATAAGATAAAATGTCATTTTCTTATAAATAAAAACATTGTAGAGTAAAAGCAATATAAAAGTTAATAAAATGAAAGACAATTTACTTCTACATAAAAAGCACAGCTGAAAGAAAAGCCAGTAAAATAAAAAGATAAAACAGCATACTATTACAAATAAAATGCATGGCTTCAGCTCTAAAAGTAAAATGAGGTATCCCATTAATAATAATGTTGGAATTGTGCCCCCCACACTCATCAGGTCAGTGCAACTCAGAACAGAAAACACTCATTACTCCTCATTCCTTATCTATCAACTTTCATGCTTACACTGTGAAAAATGTTTTGCAGCGATGCTCTCTTATAAAGTTAAAGAACTTTCTTCCAGATGTTGTGATTAGAAGTCATAAATTTAACAAAAGGATTATAAAGGTAGACAATGACCTAACCATTATGCCCAAGGAGACTCACCCCAAATCCAGTTAGCCTTAAAAAATGTTAAATGCAGACCAAGCAAACCACTAAACAAGGCCAGTTGACAAAATAATTAAAAATGTGCCAAAACCTAAAAAAAAAAAAAAAACAAAAGATGAGGGATGACTGCAAACACTCAGCTTGGGCACAAAAGAGCAACAAAGCATTTTTATAACTAATGTATCTTTTTAAAAAAAAATTAAAAATGCAAAGAAAAGCTTAAAAAAGGTCAAATACAGGAAAAACGAGTTGCAATCTGACAGCAAACTAGTCCAAATCACAATCCAGATGTCATCCTTAAACAGAATCAAAAAAGCCACAAAAACCAGGAAATTCAACAAAAAGAGCAGTACTTACAAATATTCGGTACATAAGGGCAATGGGCTCCTGATCTGAGCTTACTCTAAATAGCTAGAGAGAAGGCTCAGACGGAGTGATGTCAGGGTGGTCCCGCCTACTGGGCTTTCACCCACAAAACACAAGGAATAAAAGCACAGTTAAAGGAATAATACATAATCATGACCAAAACAGAAAATACATAAAAAATATCAAAATAATGATTCAAAAATGTCAATAAAATTTAAAATACACATAAATGCAGATCCTTACATAATATCAGAAAACTATAACTGTGCCATAGATTGATGTCCAATGCTCAGATTTTGTTAAAACCAATTGCAAAGAATCCTTTTATAGTTATGACTCCACTTTGTTTTTAATTTTTCCTAACCTTGCACTTTGTTAAAAACATTTTGCACAATTCCTCATGCCATTTTAATTTTGTTATGGGTACCCACAATTTGAGAAGCCTGCTGCTAAGACATGGCTCCTGGTTGCCAGGGGCATGGTCACATTGTGACATCTGACATTGTTAAAAGCTTAATGTGTTAAAAGTTGGCCCTGGAGGCCATATTTTCTTTGGGTTTGTGGATATTTTCCTAAAATATAATGCTATCTTTTCTTTTCCATACTCTCAAGCTAAGGGCTTTTTGGCAATGATTTTAACTCCAATTTCAAAATTTAGTTTTTAGCTTGCCAAAAGTATAATTTGATTTTTGATTTGGATCTCTGTGTGTATTTTGATCTCATCTCATTCAAAATACTATCGCCTCATTTCAGTTAGTACTCTGCCTCAGGTTGGCTTTTAAGGGTTGGTAACTTAGTGTGACAGACTGTATCGAGGGGCTTAGTTTTAGTTAGGTAATCAAACTTGTTATTAAACTAGTTTTATGCACTTAATGTACCTTGTTGTTGCGAGGTGTAACGGTGTAAGGTGTCAGTAAGAAATGGCTGGGCTGTTACACACAGTTGTGCTTCAGGAAGAAGCCTCAGGACGGCCATGTGGGTTTAGGCGGCCTAATGAGCTACACACACCCCGAGGGAAAGTACCAACATCCCAGTGTTATTCCTTCACTATGGAAAGAGTGCTAGATTAGCTGTCAGCAAGGAAACAGCAGAGGTTCAATTAAGGCCCCAAAGAAAATTAACAAAAGTTACCTGAGTGGGGGATTTATTTATGTAGTTGTCTGAACCTAAAATATAGAAAGTTCCTTCCTGACTGAAGCACACAGTATCATTAGTGTGGTGAAACATTATCCTGTTAGTGGGGATTGGGCAAGTGTTGGCTGGGATTGGATGTACAAATTCCATGGCCATATAAAACAGTGCTTCAGTCACTAGAGGTCATCCTTTTCATCTTCTCATTTTGCACCACTGAGGCATTGCCCTTGAACTGTTTTCATTAATAATTGATTGCTTAACACAAGTCTCTGTTTCTCTTGTTTAGCACTAGGTGGAATATATTTTTTTTTCTATATCATCAGTGACTGTCTGTCTCTCAGCAAATGGTGCAACTCCATTTGCCCAGAATCTGAGAATCAGTGTAACAGTGCCACTGCACACGGTATCACATCTAGAAATCTTTGCAGCAGGTCCTCCAATCTTTAATGAATAATGGTTCAATAAAATGTATTGAGAGCGTATCGGGCCGATACATTTGTGTTTATAGAGTTAAATCTAGAATTTGTGGTCAAGTAAATTTTATCAGTTGTACATTATTAGAATGGTAATAAACTGTACCTGAGGTGATGTCATTGTTAGGCTATTGTGCCACGAGATGCTGATGGTGCGATTGTGTGCAGATATGGTTAGGTGGGGAAGCTGTGACATCAAGGGGTCCTAGCGGCCATTTTGGGATTCTGTAAAAGCAGACCTGGAAACACAGTCAAATCAAATATTTTTCATATTTTTTGTGAATCTTTACTCTTTGAATTTAATTTCTTTAAAGGCATTTTTTCTATCTTTATCTGTGCATTGCTCCCATTTGTTAATGCGTATAAAGCTGGTGCCTTTTTACTTTTTTCAATGCTGCCGAGTTTTAATGCTCATTTAGGAGCTAATTAAAGTATGCAGGTGGCCATGCAGAGTTGAGGTGACGTATGCCGAAATAAGCTCTGTAATTCTCTGCCATTTAGCTTCTTTTTCAGAATGGAAATGAAGCTTCTAAGGGCTTTAACAAAACACTATGAGCTGTCTTCTTTGCTTTGTCTCCTTGTCACTGCTGAAAACCTAGCATCTTAGCAGAACATTTCTACACATTTTCTTTTTATACGCTTGTTGACAATAACAAAAACAAGTTATTTTCTTTTTTTATTCAAGCAAAAGTCTTACTTTTTTACTTAAATTGCTCATCAGAACAGCAGCAACTCTTCATGTTTTCCTAAACACACAACAAGAAAAACATTACAATGCAACTTTTACCCCCAAACACCATCACATACCACCACACATAGCCATTTCTGTTATATTACAAATATATTATAAATATAATTAATTTCCCCATAAGATTAATAAAGTTAATCTAATCTAATTAGCTCGGCCCAATGAGGAGCAGCAAAAGTAAGCAATTAAAAAAATGCAGAATACAAAGCAAAAGACTCAAGTAAATAAAAAATACATTAATTGAATACAAGTATGGTTGATATTTGTATTTTCAGGATTTACATCCATTGTACTTAACTTAATAACAGTAAATGACTAAAGCAAAACTTATTTTCTAATTTTGTAGTATTTTCCAGCAAAGCTCAAACACCAACCTCTCTCTTTTAAGGCTGTGCAGAACCAAACTCACAATCTTCTGGCTGATGCACACCCATGCCTATATGCAAATACATCTGCAATTTTATTTTCAGACAAACACCTTTCATTCTCTGTTCCCTTTCTGTCAACAGAAATCTGCAATCCCTAATCTGGACCATATGCTGCTTGAGATCTTTGCTTCCATCTTTCTTGGCACCTCTTGTATACCATTCAAGATATCCTTTTTTAACATTCCAAACCTAGTTGTTAAAAATATTGCTACCTGTCAAGGAAAGGTTAAGATCAATTTTCTTTCTTTCTGTCTAATCCAGCCTCCTTTGCCCACTGCTGTTGTCAGATAAAAAGTGACCATTTTTCATAGGGTTATTATTTGACAATACTCTTGAGCCCTCTAGTGTTCTGTATTTAATGAAATATAAGCTCATAGGCCAATGGCACAGTATTTACCCTCTTAAACTATCGACCAAAAATGACATTACATTTCAAGAGTAAGCATTTCTGTTACCTGCAAATGTTGATTGACTCATTGGTATGTCAAACAGTGGAGTGGTGACAGACCTCACTGTGGAGTTTCATTATCTTGGACTGATTAATAATAGGTTAGGCCTGCATTGTATATTGTGAGATTTTTTTCAGTGCAGTTCTTATACAGCTACATTTTGTATACCTTAAATACGCACTTGAATCTAGCTTTTGTTAGACTATTCCATTTTCTTATTCCTAAGTGTACATTGTATATTTTTCCTACTGTTTTGTATTCAGGCTGTTGATGGCCAATGTTTGCCCAAATGTTTAATAAGGAAAGATTTTCAAAATGGGGCTGAGTATATTGGAAATGCTAATAAAAGCGAGGAACATGCTATTTTGTTTTGGAAACCCAGAACAGCTGTAATATATCCAGGGATTGCTGTGATCTTACAAAGTCAGGAACCAAATGAACAGGGAGAATAACCAGAAGATAAGAGACAGGACACCTTTTGGCTTTTGCTGTTTTCAACAGAAAATAAGTACAGTGGTCAAGAATTAATGTTTAATTAAACTTACAGTATATTAGTATATATGAAATCTGGTAGAAAGAGAATCATTGATTTTATTCTATTATGACAAAAAAAAAAATAAAACATAAAACAAAATGTTTTTAAAGCATCATTCAGCATCTAGAGCTACCAAAAAATCCTTCAGCTACCATCAGCTTTCTTTCCCTGATCAAACTAGAAATTGTCTTTAGACCATTTTCTCTGGACAGAGCAGTCCCTTTATGGCTCAGAGAATATTTAACCCTCTGTAAAATTAGTCTAATAATGTATTTACATTTTTAACAAATATAAGGAGAATGCTGTAATTGAAAATCTGCAAGTCTTGGTCCTTGTAGTCCACTGTATCTCTTGGTCATCTTTGCAACCAGGTCCTTAATATTTGTGCAGCCCATCAATTACAGCCATTCCAGATCATTTGCACACACATTTCTATAGGATTTATTTCTGATTGTCCTCCTGTCAAAATATTTTCTGCAATAATAGATAGTTTCCCAAGTTGTCTAATTTTACACTGCTGAAAACATCCTGTCTATTAAAATCTTTTCTTTCTGAGATATTTAGATTGAACTGTTTTTCTACTTCTTTAGTAACAGATCAGTCCAAATTGATCTCATGACTTTAATGTGTAAAGGTAATCAAAATGATTTTTAAAGTGAATTTAAATTCCAGATACCACCATGGTGATAATGGACAGACAGGGAGAGTACACCAGGATTTAGGAAATTCTTTTTAAATGTAATATTATGTATGAGATACATTTGTCAGCAGAATATTGTAAAAAAGCATAAACACCTACTGCCATGGGCTATTGTCCACCTCTGGGTGTCTATGGAAATCTCATACTTCAATCCTTGATTAACTCATAGCCTGAGGTCCATGTGAATTTGATAATACAAGAACCTGAAGAAAACATAAAGAAGACACAATAAATAACACCCAGGATATCATTTGTTGGGATCCCTAATTAAACACTTTGGTTGAATGTTCCATTATGGAAGTCAGCACCATGGTCCCATTATATGTATTGGCATACAGTACCTTGAAAAAAAGTATTCAGTTCCCTAAAATATCTTCAATTTATTGTCTCTGATCCTAACCCTACAATATATTATAATAAAAATGTGTCCTGCTGACCTGCCAAACAGTGTACGCTATTCCAAATCAAAACAACTATCTGGAAACATTTTAACAATTTGCTAAAACATAAATATCCAAACTGTGAGATTTAATAAGCATTTTTAGATACAATAAAACTTTGATTATATGTCAGGGGTCAGGACCAAGGCCGGGATGGATAAGAGAAAAGACGGATAAAAGAACAGCTACTTTAAAAATGATATGCAGCAGATTAGTTTAGTAAATAGTCATATTTGTTTACAAAAAAAAAAAAAAACTATATTAACAAATTATAATATAGTGTCTGCGGTGAGCTGGCACCCTGCCGGTTTGTTTCCTGTCTTGCACCCTGTGTTGGCTGGGATTGGCTCCAGCAGACCCCTGTGACCCTGTAGTTAGGATATAGCGGATTGGATAATGGATGGATGGATAATATAGTATTAACAAAATTAATTAATTTATATAATATTGTAATGACCAGTGTAATAAGTAAATACAACTCAAAGATACTGGAGTTTTCTATGTTTTACTTGAAGTTTTGATTCTGTAACAAACGGTGCCCTGTCTGTTATCTGGGTTACAGAACACATCTCCAAAATAACAAAAGAAAGATTTCTCTTCCAATAATTATCTCTTGCCACTCATACTCTGTCTTTCTCTATACTGCAAACACTCCTGCTTATTATCTCTTGACTCTCTACTCAAAACTTCCTTTCACTGCACCTTCCTTTTACTCCTAACTTTTCCTGTCACTCATCTCCGAAGAGGTGTGTCTGACCCTGACAGAATAGAAGGCCTTCACCCAGTCCTATCACTTACATAGCATATCGCCCTTTCTGCTCCTGCACAGCGCATCACAAGCTGATTGCAAATCACAATATATTAACAAAACATAATATA
This sequence comes from Polypterus senegalus, assembly GCF_016835505.1. Taxonomy (NCBI): domain Eukaryota; kingdom Metazoa; phylum Chordata; class Cladistia; order Polypteriformes; family Polypteridae; genus Polypterus; species Polypterus senegalus. The sequence goes on from NC_053170.1 coordinate 57,141,564, forward strand.
CCAGAATTTTAAAAAAGAAAATTACAATGCATGAGAACATTAATACAGAATAACATAACCATGAGTGGTTTCCATTTTTCAACAAATTTTTCACTTTTGTCAGCATCATGCCTCATATCGTTCCTGTTGTTCTTCCTACTATGTAAATTGAAGCAATACTTGAAGCACTTCTGCCGTTTTGTAAATGTTTAATAATTTCAATATTTCGTGACATTTCCCACACCAAACACATATATTTATCAGTTATAACAGTGTATAGTACTTTAATTATAACAGTAGAGAAAGCTTAAGGTATGCAACTGACACTATGATTTTAAAATGCTGCGTGAGATGTGGTGCTGGGGAAAAACACTATGTGCTATCAAAAGGGATAGTTGTTCCAATGAGCATAGCTCGCAGCATGTTACGCCCAGTAATAGTAGGTAGATGATGGCGCGTGCAATGTTTTTTGTTTTTTTTTTGCTTATCCTGATGGTTAATGGAGACTGATGGTTAATGAAGTGACACAAGGTTTTACTATATAAGGCTAACGTTACTCCAGTGCAGTATATATTACCAGACCAACTCAAGCAATTTGTTGATGGTTTCCACCTGTCTACAAATCTAACACTGCACATCAGCCAGGTAACATCATCCCCATTTTAAAATATGGTGGTGACAGCTTCTTGCTGTGGGGGTGCTTTTCAGCAGCAGCGACTGGAAGTCTGGACAGATCTAATGGGAAGATGAATGCTGCACAATACTGATAGACCCTTAAGGACAGCTTGCTCCCCACGGCCAGAAAACGTAAATTATGGAGGAAGTTTGTCTTTCAGCAGGACAATGTTCCAAACACACTACCAGAGCAACAATGGAATGTCTCAAAAGAAAAAAAAAATCAGTGCTCTGGCGACTGGTGGCCCAGCTAGAGTCCTGATATTAACTTCATTGAAAATCTGTGGCGTGAGTTAAAAGTCACTGTCTACTGCCACTCACCACCTAACCTGATATGCACTGAGCAATTTTGGAAAGGAAGAATAAACACGTCTTTCTCCATGACATTGTGCAAAAATTATACTGACTTATCCAAAAAGAGTCGATTAGCTGAGTACTGAATTGAGGCAGAGGGGTAGTTACAACTTTTTGACATTTTAATTTTTGGAATTTATTTTTTAATAGTTTAATATTTTATTTCTTTGGTTTGCATATTCAAAGTCCCAGTTAAAAATCTAAGGTTGTGACAATATTTTATGTGAAAAATACTTTTTCATGGCACTGTACAATCTCCTTAAGCCAAAAAACACTTTTGCTCTATCCATTTGTTACAGTAACCCTAAAAGAGCAAAATACAAGCAATAAAATTTAAAGTTAAACACAAAGTGAAAAGCGCAAATCAAAAGTGAAAACATAAACAAAAAATCCAAAATGGAAATAAGAACAGTGAGGAAAAGGGGAAGCGGTGGATTAGCAATGAAAATTAGAAAAATCCTAAAGTGGCATTTCGTTGGTTTTGGGATGGTGTAATGTAAAGACAATTTTAAATAACGTCCTTGCGTTATTTAATATTTTTGCCAACAGGCCAAATCATATAAATCATCTTCTTTTAATAATGAGGTCAAAGTTTCCCTATACATATGACTTAAAGGACTACTACCCCAAAAAATTATTTCTTTATAAGCATATATTTGTTATATATAACATATACATATTAAGTGTGATTTGTAGTGATCTGAACTTTTCATGGAATATGAAAATAGCAAACTGTCTGATAGAATATGGCTCTATAGAGAGCAAAACTGGACAACAGTGTTTCATATTATACCAGTAACGGTGCACAGCACAATAACATGCTGTGAACACACTTGGCTTGAGCATTCATAGTTTTCAGACTCTTTCTCTGTACGTTTAGCATTCATTTGCTCAGAGTTTGATGTGCTTGCTGCTTCCTGAGCAGCTCTTCTTTTCTCCACCCTAGTGGCCTGCTTCTTCTCTTCTTTTGTCTGCACCTTTTCGCATTAAAACTGATTAAGTCAGTGTTTGTGTTGCAATTACTTAGCATGTTTTCTTTAATTTTTCACTTAAGCTGGCACTTGACGTCCATCT
>NC_053170.1:57144145-57164973 GCF_016835505.1 Polypterus senegalus
CACTCTAATGTTGCCATTAATTAATTTTTCAATGGTCAATGATTTCAAATGTGTAAAATCCCCAGAGTATTTGCTGCACTGTTAGTCTATAGGTAGTCAGTGAACAGGGTAATCATCTTCCTGGAATCTTTGTTTCATTTTCACAAGAGACCTTTGTCCTAGAAATACATAATTCTGATCATTTTCTGGTGTATTGCTTCTCCCAAAGTAGAGCTCTGTGTGTGTCTTGTACATATAGAGTATAGTTTGAATAAACCTATGTGCATATTACATTCTGAAACCTGCTTTATCAAATGCATTGTCCAAGGACCAGACCCTATTCCAACTGAACCAGGCACAAGGCAAGAACCAATTCTAGATAGGATGCCGGGCCTTCAGAAAAGCAGGCCCATTCATGCACTCCCTCTATATTATTGCGGAGTTATTGAAACTTAACCAGTTTGTTTTAGATTGGCATACTCTTGCACCCTAAACTTAACACACATACAGAATGACACAGATACACACACAGACCTGATTCACTTAAACTCTCGTGATGGATAATGGTTCCAAAGTCTATCACTCCACAGTACACCACATATGGACTCAATTGTGCCCCAGGACATGACTTAGACACTTCAGGCTTACACACCATGTTAAATGCCACTTACCAATCAACAATGACTTACTCCCACCTTACTTCTTGTGATTTTCCTAAACTATGAAAGAAATGTGATTCTCAGCCTACATTGGTGGGATACAGCAAAATGCAAACTGTGGAGCAGTATTATTTTTACTTTTTAAGCATTATACAAATAGCTAATGCCATACATAAAAGCAAATAAATTGTCGCAATCCACACCATATACAACCTGGCAGTACTGTTCTCATTCCTCCAGGTTTCTATGTTCGATCTTTGTTGTTACACAAAGTGTTTCAGACCATTCCCAGCTTGACTTCCCCCTATTCTTCTTTCAGTTCAGCTCATTTGCTGACCTTATAAAGCTAATCTAAGTGTTATATGGCCATCCTGTCTATAAGACAACTTTGTTTTTAATATTCCTGTATCCAAAATTAGTTGCTCTCAGAGCTTATGGTACTGACATCAAAAACAGGACACTAGCAAGGAATGCTTGTATATTTTAGAAATGGGCTTCTGCTTTGTGGTAGATGCAGTTTATTTAAACCAGTTCTTGTCTATCTGCAAAAGCATGCACAGCGATATTTGGGGATGTACCTCATGAAGGAAAACTCATTTGGACACAGGAAGAACACGCAAACGTCTTAAAGACAACTACTATATCTTTTAACTTCCAGACACCATATCTGTGTAGCCTTTTACAGAAACTTTGTATGCTTTCTCAGTTTTTGTTTGTTTTTGAACTTACTTTAACAGTTACAAGTATTGATTAATATTAGGATTAGATTGGACCTAGAATCATGCTCTTCATAGAAATTGTATAAATGGATTTTAAATTTACAAATGATCTGTTGCTGATATCGCAGACGTGACATCCAGCTTATCTCAGCTGTATTTCAGACATGCTGCTAACTTGACAGATGCGAGTGTGGTGCTGGCAGCCTCCCCAAGTTGCTAATGTACCTGGAGTAGCAAATGGCAAGTGTTTCACTTTATGTACACCAGTGGTTGCAAACTCTAAAATGCTGAATTTCAACTACAAAGTACATTAAATCATAGTGTACTGAAAAGAAAAAAACAAAACAGATAAATAAACAGTACTTACCGGGAGTCAGCTAAAGAGTTTCTGAGACGCTCTCTTGCCCCTCACACATGTACATCAGGGATTTTGCTCATAATCTAATCATGGTGCTTTGGTCCAAATGGGAACTCATAAAGAGAGGCTCAGGCAAATGCAATCCATTTTACAATTAGTTTTAGCTTTGTGGGATTTTGTTTGAGATGTTATTTGCTTAATTATAATTTAGTTAGTTTGCTTTAGTGTTTATATTATTTAACATTTTTTGTTGTGTGTTTAATGTTAGTTCGTCTGACTGTTTCCTTCCCTGGGTTACATTTAGTATCGCCCTTGCAAGTTTGCCAGAAAGAGAAATGTTGTTGTCTCCATTATCTGTAGGCCAGTGCCCTTCACGTGTGTACTTTTGGGGCTTTGCCCAAAACTCAATTATAGCAATTTGGTCCAGCATACGTGAGTGTTATACTGGTAGTCCCTCCAAGCCGCTTGCATAGCACAGAGGTACAGGGGAGGAAAGGGTGAAAGGAGGTTAATTGACTGGACTACCACAGTGCTTCTTAAATCTTTTTTTCTTGTGACCCAGTGTTGTCGTGCGTAATGTCATCAAGACTCAGTCCATGATGACAATCAGATTGGGAGCTGCTGACTGTCACCCCAGACAATTATTTACACTGTCTGAGGTAACCAATCATGAGACACTTTGTCAACAGTACGCAACACTATTGCATTAGATTCAACAGTAAGATGATCTGAGACAGCAGGACCTTCTGAAGGCTACCTTACATCTGCAACTGTAAGAGACACTGAGAAACTAAAAATGGGGTTTATTAGACATTACTGTAATCAGCAAGTTAGCACTGTGACCCCAAGCATCTAAGAGGCCTACAAGAGGAGCTGTTAGTTTAAAGATAGAAAGAGAATAAACTCAAGTTGGATAGGATGTCAAATCATCCACACCAATGGGAAACTTTCCTTTTTTATATTTATGAAATTAATAGTTTATTTGTTCCAAAACAGGCATTACAAAGAAAGTGTTATAATATAACAATCAGGCATACAGTAAGTTTCTGCAAAACAAAAATTGAGGCTTGAAAAGTCTGCACAATCAGAAACATAATCAATCCTATATTTACTAAAAGCTATTCAGATTTGTAATCATAAACCACACTAAAACTCCCCCTGTCTCCACCCTCAACTAAACTGGAGAGCTAATTAGAAATAAAAATAAGCCTACTGTATTATACAACCTGATATTACTTATAACAATAAGGGTTTAACAGAGATACTGGCACGAGCTCAGCAAACTTATTTCAGAATAACATTAAGGAATTCTTGCCAAATTCAAAAGAAGCTCTGCACAGTTTTATGCAGTTTGATTTTTTTTTTCTTTTTCTTTTTTTTTACTTTTAAATAATATACAAGTCACCCATTTAGTTATGGTGGTTGCATAAGGATTCTTCCTATACCCAGTGTGGTATCTTTATATATAATATAAAGTGCTGTTTGTTTGTCTGTCCAGAATTTTAAATCACCTGTATCTCACAAACTGTTTGAACTATTGACCAGATTCAAACTTAACTCAGTAGTGTCCATGTTTTCACTATGACTGCATGAGTTTCTGTACATGTGTTTCTGTTTTCCTTTTACATTCCTTAGGATGTTTGCATTACTCTAAAAGAATTGTTTAAATTGGCCCTGTGTGTGAGTGGCGGTGTGGGCAGGTGTGGCTCCTATGATGGCATGGTGTCCTGTCCAGTCTTGATACACACTTTATCTTCTCTAAGAGACTGAATTGGATTAAGCAGGTTTGAAAATGTATGAACCACACAAAATGTCTATGTATATTTACATTATACAGTTCATCCGGAAAGTATTCACAGCCCATCACTTTTTCCACATTTTGTTATGTTACAACCTTATTCCAAAATGGATTAAATTCAATTTTTTCCTCAGAAATCTACACACATCACCCCATAATGACAATGTGAAAAAAGTTTACTTGAGGTTTTTGCAAATTTATTAAAAATAAAAAAACTGAGAAATCACATGTACATAAGTATTCACAGCTTTTACTCAATACTTTGTCGATGTACCTTTGGCAGCAATTACAGCCTCAAGTCTTTTTAAATATGATGCCACAAGCTTGGCACACCTATCCTTGGCCAGTTTCACCTATTCCTCTTTGCAGCACCTCTCAAGCTCCATCAGGTTGGATGGGAAGCGTCGGTGCACAGCCATTTTAAGATCTCTCCAGAGATGTTCAATCGGTTTCAAATCTGGGCTCTGGCTGGGCCACTCAAGGACATTCACAGAGTTGTCCTAAAGCCAATCCCTTGATATCTTGGCTGTGTGCTTATGGCCGTTGTCCTGCTGAAAGATGAACCGTCGCCCCAGTCTGAGGTCAAGAGTGCTCTGGAGCAGGTTTTCATCCAGGATGTCTCTGTACATTGCTGCAGTCATCTTTCCCTTCATCCTGACTCGTCTCCCAGTTCCTGCCGCTGAAAATCCATCCCCACAGCATGATGCTGCCACCACCATGCTTTACTGTGGGGATGGTATTGGCCTGGTGATGAGCGGTGCCTGGTTTCCTCCAAACGTGACGCCTGGCATTCACACCAAAGAGTTCAATCTTTGTCTCATCAGACCAGAGAATTTTGTTTCTCATGGTCTGAGAGTCCTTCAGGTGCCTTTTGCCAAACTCCAGGCGGGCTGCCATGTGCCTTTTACTAAGGAGTGGCTTCCATCTGGCCAATCTACCATACAGGCCTGATTGGTGGAATGCTGCAGAGATGGTTGTCCTTCTGGAAGGTTCTCCTCTCTCCACAGAGGACCTCTGGAGCTCTGACAGAGTGACCATCAGATTCTTGGTCACTTTCCTGACTAAGGCCCTTCTCCCCTGATCGCTCAGTTTAGATGTCCGGCCAGCTCTAGGAAGAGTCCTGGTGGTTTCGAACTTCCTCCACTTACGGATGATTGAGGCCACTGTGCTCACTGGGACCTTCAAAGCAGCAGAATTTTTTCTATAACCTTCCCCTGATTTGTGCCATGAGACAATCATGTCTTGGAGGTCTACAGACAATTCCTTTGACTTCATGCTTGGTTTGTGCTCTGACATGCTTTCAACTGTGGGACCTTATATAGACAGGTGTGTGCCTTTCCAAATCATGTCCAATCAACTGAGTTTACCACAGGTGGACTCCAGTTAAGCTGCAGAAACATCTCAAGGATGATCAGGGGAAACAGGATGCACCTGAGCTCAATTTTGAGCTTCATTGCAAAGGCTGTGAATACTTATGTACATGTACTTTCTCAATTTTTTTATTTTTAATAAATTTGCAAAAATCTCAAGTAAACTTTTTCACATTGTCATTATGGGGTGTTGTGTGTAGAATTGTGAGGAAAAAAATTAATTTAATCCATTTTGGAATAAGGCTGTAACATAACAAAATCTGGAAAAAGTAATGCGCTGTGAATAATTTCCGAATGCACTGTATATGTATACACACAGACTTCTATGTTGGGGAACATGTTACACAAGAAAAGGATCAGAATACTGAGCCAGCTACTTAATCTAATAAAATGGGGCCACTGTCCATAAGAACACACTGCAGTATACAGTGCATATGTGCCTTATAATACCTTTGGTTTAAAATACAGCAGCCCTTTGATTATGTGGCCATGTAAAAGAAATATCAGGTTGATAAAAACTTGTATTTCTACCTTCATTTAGAACAGCTTGACTCTAAAAAGAGCAGCATATTTATAGTTCTAGCTTAAGGCTTGTTCCAAAGTACACCACTCTCCCCACTCACACCCACTCATAGTAATACAATGTATATTTTTCTCCTAAAAATTCTCCATACTTACTCTTTACTGCAAAAAAACTGCTGAAGAAAAGTTTCTGGCACATGTCCACATACTAACTTAATACTGAGTGAAATCTATTGCCTTGTTTTTCTCGATAAAAAAACAAACCATATTTGACATTTTTGACTGTATCAGAATTCCATTAATTTTTCTTAATTACTGTCACATTAAAATAAGCAATAGTACTTTTTATATCTGTAATATGTATTAAAATGTGCAGCCAGTGTCACAATCCGTAAGTCTACAAGTAATGGAGGAGTCAGAGTTTTGATGCTATTTGGAATCAGCATTAAAGTTCATACTTACAAAGATATTCAGCTTCCACTGGCAATTTGGCTCTCTTTCTTTGCAAAAGATTTTCTTTTATTTTACAATAAAAAGTTTTCTGAAGTGGATTAAAAACTTTACTTTTTTCACAAAAGATGAAACTCAAATGATATATTACTGATATTAAATTAATGCTTATTAATGTGCTGAAGGAGATGAGGGCCCAATCACAGCCCTTGATTTACAAACACCTTATATGCTGATGCAACCCTAAAAATTTAATGCCAGCTTTGAGCCTCTTGTGTGTGGAGTTTCAACTGTTGCTTGCCAGGCTCAGATAAGGCCTATGAAACATGGGTCTATTCTCCTCTAAATAGGCTGACCTATACATCTCAATTTATCTTTAATAGTCCTGATTTCAGGCTTTGCCCACCTGACAAATAGCTTAAAAATATCAATATGTCTAAGTTTTAATAGATAGCCCACCTAATTAAGATGCATTGAGCCACAAGCATAGCTCCACCAAAACTGAGGGCATTAAAATGTATTTATTATCAGAGCTTGCGAAAATTCAAGGGCAACCCTAGCTCTTCAATTTATTATTCATATCTTGTATACCTAATCCTGCAAAACTCCAAGGGGGAAACCCCTACTCTTTAATTTGTATAGTTACAACTTAGCACATAAAAATACAAGGGGAATCATCACCCTGTAGCTGATGAACTGTAACATCTCCCCTAATCACTAGATGGCAGTCCCCAGGTCTGGTTACACAGCCACAGATTACCGCAGAGCACACTGGGAGTTGGAGTGTGGTGACTCAGCCCGGTTGAGTCCCAGGGGTGCTGCCCTGCCAAAGGGGTGCTGCAGGCACTGCTGATCCCTACTTTGTTAGGCTCCCCCGTCACCCAGAAGTGCTTTTGGACCACACTTAGGTGACTGCGGACATACTCAAAGGTGTAACATAAAAGGAGCCAGCTGCTACAGCTCCATGAGCCAGAGTCGAAAGGGAGAAGAAATGGAGGCTGAGAGAGACAGAAGACAAAGTTTTGCTATGGACTGCTTTGTACTTTATTGTATTTGTGTTGCTGCAGTGGGAAATGCTTATGGAAGAGTTTCCCATAAACTAAAACTTTTGTATGTTGCTGAATTTGTGCCTATGTCTGTCTGTGTTGGGTGTTGGGGAGCTGGAGCACCCCGTTCAGTCATAAAATAGTGCATGCAAAACTCGTAGGGCAGGACCCAATTTGGAACTTACAAAATCAGGTGACCTTTTTGTCCATTTTTTGGATTCCTGATTTTGAGTTTGTGTGGATACCGTGGTTTTGTCAGCTGCTTCAATTATTGTTTTTGGTTTTCATTATTAGCTTTGTTTACTATATGGGAGATGCTTTAACCATTTCAGGTGAGAGTCTGAAGCCTGAAACTATTGTCATGTTGAACAGAGAAGTGCAGTGTATTCTGGGAAAGCTGAAAGGCAAGGCAAGATGAGTATTTTACATACTGTAGTTAGAAAATAAAAGCAGGACCTTGTAAAATGTTGCATAGTCAATCTGTATGCAGCTTTGAGTAGGAATTGACCTAATGTGATAAAAATGTAGTAACATTCCTTCATTTTGAGAAATTGTAAAAATATCAGTTGCTTTCCTAGAAGAAAGAATGCCAGGTGTTCTGTTTGGGAGAGAGTGGGAGAGACAGCATAGCTTCCTTTTTATTAGAGTTTTCAAAGCGTTCTCTCAGTTTTGGTTAGTTTAGTTGGTGCTTTGTTGAACAAAATAAAAATTTCAGTTGCCTTTCTAACATATTTGTAAAGATTTAGCTAAGGTGCAAATATGGACACTTTTACGAGGAGCCACTGGCACTTTCATGGACACTTGGATAGGAGCTCACTCTATGGCAAGAAATCTTTCTTCTTATTTTTCGATTGAGGATTTATAATTTGAAACTAAGGAACTGGGCAATCTTGGAAATGTCTTCTGAGACTGAATGAGGAGTACCTGTATGTGAATCCACCCAGGCTTTATAATTCTTCATATTGCTTATATTTGCTGCTATTGTTTATTATGCAAAATAAACACAATTGTAAGTAAAAGCTTAATGTCTGTGTACGATTATTGCTATTAGCAAAATGAGTGCCACATCTAATTGTTTCTTTTTTAGCTGTGGTCCCTTAAGGGTAAAAATAATGTTTTGTGAAGCCCTTCATTTGTGGTAAACCAAGTTGAAGTAAAGGAGTAAAACTAAAAGACGGTCTCAGTCAGTGAATAGCTTTACATTAGACGATCCTAGGGTTGGATATGTGGGGCAAAATATGAACAGTGATGCAGGAAAAGGGTACAGATAAAAATTGTATAGCTGCTTTGGACATTTGTCCTGATCCCCTGTTAAGAAAAGAACCTAAGATGTTAAGATAGGTGTATATCACAGGTGATCTGATAACACGATAAAACTTTTACCTTTACGTTTTTCTTTCTGGAAACACTTGTCTATTGCTGTGTTTCCTTGCCTTGCCTTTCATGTGCTCATTTTGAATCTTCAATTAAATTCTTCAAATATAAAGAAAATTTGTATTTTTGGGACCAGAGATTTTATGATTTGCCTTTCCTCCTTTTTGGTGAACATTTGGACATTTTGAAAATGTTGACATTTAAAAGCCTTAGTCCCATTTTTGGGCCTGTACAGAAAGGAAGCATGCCTTTTGAGTTTGGTGCTAAGCAGCCTGGTGGTAGGCCTATTAAATTGGACAGGTCTGGCTTTTTGAGGCCCTGCACCACCTCTGGACAATTTTTGTGACAGTTGATGTTTTCCAGGTCTGTCCACTCGTTCATGACCTTGTGGTGATCAGTTGACAGCTCAGCACCTGTCTTTACCTTGAGTGGCCAGATCATAGAACCTCGTATCAAGTCACAAGACTGTAAAAGAGAATTTATTAAGCTTTTCCCCATTGCACTATGGTGCTAGGGAGAAGTATGAGTAACAATGTTTTCTAACATGGTGTTAATTTTTGATGATCCAAGACAAGCACAGACATCGAAAAAACAATTTACCACATGGGTTAAGGTCAGGAAAGCAGTTTCTTTCAATCACACTTGTAGCCACAGTAGTGTTAGGCAAGTTCAATGACGGGTAAAAGCGTGCTAAAAGAAATCTCTCAGTCCAAAAGTTCGTTTTAAATATTTAGAGAAAATTCAAAGCAAACAATCCACACAAGAATAAAGAAAAAAGTGGTTATACACGTAGAATAAAAGGCAGAAAATTAGAAAAAAATGTATCTTCTATGACTCAGGCACCGCCGCGAGAGCCAGCCTTTCCAGCAGCTCCGTGTACGACTTTATTTTTCTACCTTTTTCTCTATTTTTTTGATCACTTCTATCACTTTCTTTATGTGGACTCGTTCCCTGGACACTTTTTACTACTTGGACATGGATTTTTACATGCCGAGACTCATCTATTCAAGTAGTCAACTTCAAGCGCTGATAACAAATGGTAAGAAGGTGGTATCATGGCAGCAGAGCCGGACCTAAGGTAAAAGCCAAGCGACTAGTGAGAAAGTGGCGCTACAAGCCTTCGGTGCCTTCTGTGATCCTGGGAAATGTGAACTCACTACCAAATAAGATCGGCAAACTGGCCGCGCTAGTAAAAATTGTCAGGACCTACAGAAAATGCAGTCTGCTGTGTTTTTGTGAAACGTGGCTAACAACTACCATCCCAGATGCTAACGTGGATCTACCCAGGTTTAGCACAGTCATAGCGGACAGAGATGCAAATACCTGCGGGAAGTGGAAAGGAGGAGGACTCGCTCTCTATGTGAATACAAGGTGGTGTAGCTCTGGACATGTAAACATCAAAATCTCCACTTGCTGCAGGGGCATTGAACTGTTGGCCATAAGTCTGTGTCCCTATTACTTGCCCAGAGAGTTTGGACACGTCATTGTTGTTATTGTTTACATCCCTCCTTGGGCAGACATGAAGATAGCAGGTGACATCATCCATTCCGCTGTTGCTAAATTGCACACACAGCACCCTGAGGCGCTTGTGTTTATCGCTGGAGACGTTAACCATGTGACGCTGGACAAAACATTACCTGCCTTCTCCCAGTATGTGGATTGTAACACCCGGGGAAATAGGACTATTGACCTACTGTATGCAAACGTTAAATACACATACAGCGCCACCCTGCTGCCTGCGCTTGGGAAAGCAGATAATAACCTGGTTCTGCTTCAGCCTCACTACAAACCTCACTACAAAAGAGTGAGGGAGCTACCTACAACCATGCGCTCATTCAGGAAGTGGTCCCCTGAGGCAGAGAACTAATACTGCTTTGGAACTACGGATTGGGATATCCTTCAGGGATCACATAGTGAGAACATTGAGGAGGTTGTTGACTGCACTACTGACTACATCAACTTTTGTATGGACATTGTAGTTCCAGTAAAAACAGTACACTGCTATGCTAATAACAAGCCATGGATTACAAGTGACATCAAGGGCCTTTTGAACCAGATCAGCATAAGCTCAAGCACGTGCAGAAGGAACTCTGAGTCCAGCTCAGGGCGGCGAAGGAGCAGTACAGGAGAAAGCTGGAGCAGAAGCTGCAGAATAACAGCATGAGGAAAGTGTGGGGTGGAATGAAGATCATCACTGGCTGCAGCTCGAAGCGGGGTGCCACCATTGAGAGAGACGTGGAGAGAGCAAACCAAATGAACAACTTCTTTAACAGGTTTGACCACCCTAACCCACTCTCACCTCGGAGTACGGCATCCTCCACCCATCTTTCTGCTGATACCAGCATAGGAGAGACATCCCCACCTACAATTACAGCAGCCCAGGTGAGCAGAGACCTGAGAAAACTTCATGCCAGCAAATCAGTGGGTCCAGATGGAGTATCGCCATGACTGCTGAAGGCCTGTGCGCTGGAGCTGGGGAGTCCTCTACAGTGCATCTTCAACCTGAGCCTGGAACAGGGGAGAGTCCGAGGCTTTGGAAAACATCTTGCATTACCCCAGTCCCAAAGGTATCACGTCCTAGTGAGCTGAATGACTTCTGGCCTGTCGCTCAGACGTCACATGTGATGAAGACTATGGAGCGGCTGCTGCTTCACCACCTGAGGCCACAGGTCCGCCATGCCCTCGACCCTCTGCAGTTCGCATACCAGGAGAAGGTGGGAGCGGAGGATGCCATCATCTATATGCTACACTGATCCCTCTCCCACTTGGACAGAGGCAGTGGTGCTGTAAGAATTATATTTCTGGACTTCTCTAGCACCTTCAACAACATCCAACCTCTGCTCCTTAGGGACAAGCTGACAGAGATGGAAGTAGATTCATACCTGGTGGCATGGATCGTGGACTATCTTACAGATAGACTTCAGTATGTGCGTCTTGGGAACTGCAGGTCTGACATTGTCATTAGCAACACAGGAGCACCGCAGGGGACTGTACTTTCTCCGGTCCTGTTCAGCCTATATACACCGGACTTCCAATACAACTCGGAGTCCTGCCATGTGCAAAAGTTCGCTGACAACACTGTTATCATGGGCTGCATCAGGAGTAGGCAGGAGGAGGAGTATAGGAACCTAATCAAGGACTTTGTTAAATGGTGCGACTCAAACCACTTACACCTGAACACCAGCAAAACCAAGGAGCTGGTGGTGGATTTTATTAGACCTAGGCCCCTCCTGAACCCCATGATTATCAGAGGCAACAGTGTGCAGAGGGTACCGACCTATAAATACCTGGGAGTGCAGCTGGATGATAAATTGGACTGGACTGCCAATACTGATGCTCTGTGCAAGAGAAGACAGAGCCGACTATACTTCCTTAGAAGACTGGCATCCTTCAATATCTGCAATAAGATGCTGCTATCACACGGTTGTGGCGAGTGCCCTCTTCTACATGGTGGTGTGCTGGGGGGGCAGCATAAAGAAGAAGGACACCTCATGCCTGGACAAACTGGTGAGGAAGGCAGGCTCTATTGTAGGCATGGAGCTGGACAGTTTGACATCCGTGGCAGGCGGCGGGCTGAGCAGGCTCCAGTCAATCATGGAGAATCCACTGCATCCACTAAACAGTATCATCTCCAGACAGGGGAGCAGCTTCAGCGACAGACTGCTGTCACTGTCCTGCTCCACTGACAGACAGAGAAGATCGTTACTCTCGCACACTATGCGACTCTTTAATTCCACCCGGTGGGTTAAATGTTAATATTATACAAAGTTATTGTCTGCCTGTTATACCTTCATTGTTATCACTATTTAATTTAATATTGTTTTTTATCAGTATGCTGCTGCTGGAGTATGTGAATTTCCCCTTGGGATTAATAAAGTATCTATCTATCTATCTATCTATCTATCTATCTATCTATCTATCTATCTATCTATCTATCTATCTATCTATCTATCTATCTATCTATCTATCTATCTATCTATCTATCTATCTATCTATCTATCTGTCTGTCAATCTATACTTAGCTTTTCTTGTAAAACTTTAGTTGTTTCTATATTTAAAGATTCTTTACTTCTCCTGTATGCTTTAAATGTATGGTGCAGCACATACAATTAAGTGATTTCTCTTTCATGTTACTTGGCACACAAAACATGCATGCAAGGCACGGTTTAAAACCATGTGCCCTCTACTCGTGGCAAGGCTGATCACTAACTGAGAAAAATGTTTAGTCAAAGAAGCTAAAATAGTGTTAGAATATACCAATTCAATTCAACTTATGGGGGTTATAGGAACCTCACATAGATTATGCACTAATATTTAGTAAAACATTAATATAACTTAAGTAACTAGCAAATGACTAGACTTGAAGTTTCTCAGTAATATCAAGTGTACCCTTTGGAGCCCCAATTTAATATCTCTTAAAAGGCCAAACAAAACTATAAATACTTGCCCAAATGTGCTAAGGATAATTCAAAACTCTGTAGCATGGTTGTGTCTGAGATGGAAGCTTGGTCCTACAGTCTGCTTACTGTGAAATTAGACAATCACTGCTGAGAGCCCCTTGATTTTATAGGGGCCAGACCAGAAGGGGCGGAGTCAGCTGCCCTCATGTGGCAGTTTCTCAGGTCAGGACTGTTGGATAAAGAAAAGAGACACCTAGCGACTGTGTCCCTTTGAGTCCCAGAGTGGTAGTACTTACCTTAGACCGGAAGATATATACAATATATGTGTGATTATTTATATATATATATATCTCCATCCAGCCATCCATTTTCCAACCCGCTGAATCTGAACACAGGGTCACGGGGGTCTGCTGGAGCCAATCCCAGCCAACACAGGGCACAAAGCAGGAACCAATCCCAGGCAGGGTACTAACCCACTGCAGGACACACACACAAACACACCCACACACCAAGCATACACTAGGGCCAAATTAGAATCTCCAGTCCACCTAACCTGCATGTCTTTGGACTATGGGAGGAAACCGGAGCGCCCAGAGGAAACCCACATAGACACGGGGAGAACATGCAAACTCCACACAGGGAGGACCCGGGAAGCTAACTCCTAACTGCGAGGCAGCAGCGCTTCCACTGCGCTGCTGTGCCGCCATATATATATATATATATATATATATATATATATAGTAGCGGATGGCCAGGACACCCCTTTGTCACTAGATCCAGGGGAGCAGCCATGGGAGCTATGCCAGAAGTAGGTCAACTTGCATCTGCAGCACTTCTGGATGAGCTCTGGTATTCCAAGAAAGTGGCCCGATGAAACCCAGGGGGGCTGCCAACAAAGGTTCCAAGGGACGTGGAATGGCTCCTATGGCTGCTCCCCCAGATCTAGTGACAAAGGGGCGTCCCAGACGAGCACGGGTCCTAGCCGTCCGCCACAATGTATAGTAAAACTTTGGCCATAGAGTTGCATAGGAGACTGGAAAAGGAATCAGGTTTCCAAGGTACAAAATCTTTTTTGCTGAACTGGCAGGTATATTCACAAGAAAAGCATACAGGCTGGAGCTGTCAAATGTGGTGGTCCAGCTCTCCTCTCCAGGTCCAAAAAACACAAAGTCCTTCTCATCTCGCGGGTTCAACAGCTTGGAGGCAATAAATGGAGCAGAAGCAGTCTGAGGGAGAGAGGACAAGAGCCATTAGGTTGGCTGGGGCTCGGTCTTTTTAACACCTCGTATGAGAAGCATATTGTGTGGTAAACCTAAAAGTTGTAGCTGATCCTGCAAAGAGGACTAGTAAGAGTGTGTTTGTTTCTCATTGAAAGAGGGAGTTTCTGAAGGGCAGCTGTGTTTGTTGGCCATAGTTTTACTGTTTAACAGAGAGACAACTTGCTCTTAACAGTTTACCAGTATCAACATTATTATTAGACTAGCATTTATTTTCAAATCTGTAAACATGGAGGTCATAACAGAACACTTTTTTAAAAAATATTTTATTCTGCTTGTCAAGTAATGGGAAAATAGTATTTGGAAAAGAGAAGATGACTGACTCAGAGATAGATTTTTAAAACGTTTAATATTACTCCTTCTAATTCCATAGAATACTGCATGCAGTTTTTTCACTAAAGCTGTTTACTAGTCTAAAGTGGACTTATGATAAAAGACAAAAGAATAAATAATGTGCAGGAAGCCAACTCTGCTTTTGCATCACAATTTGAATCTGCTACTTTACTTCAATTCCATTTGCAACTACAGATAAGCCAATTCATTTTCATTTTTGCTTCTCACATCTTGGCTCACCTTCAACATAATTACGGCTTGTGTACAGGCACATTTGTCGCACTTTATATGTTTATGAAAGAGAACCCAATTTTTAATTTTTCAATTCTAGTGATACTTGAACAAGATAAATGATGACA
Source organism: Polypterus senegalus (assembly GCF_016835505.1). Taxonomy (NCBI): domain Eukaryota; kingdom Metazoa; phylum Chordata; class Cladistia; order Polypteriformes; family Polypteridae; genus Polypterus; species Polypterus senegalus. The sequence continues at coordinate 57,158,790 of NC_053170.1, forward strand.
AACAAATCTTAATACCCATAAATCACCCCTACTTATAAAGCCACTATATTTTCTTAGAATATTCCGTTGGTGGTTCTTTTATTAACCACTGAACTTCATTTAGAGAATGCTATTTATTTTTTAATGCTAAATAAAAATAGAGCCAATAGGCATGTAAAGGCAATACAAAACAATTATGTACATTTAATTAAATGTGATTTTCTTAACCTAAAAAGTTTATGTAAACCATGGGAAAGAATCTTTGAAGACTTATTAGTACAAATGGCTTACAAGAGTCATGTTCAGTTGAGGCTTTGTCTCTGATACAGAAACAATTTAGTACAGGTAGTACCCAAGTTACGGACAACCGACATACGACTTACGAATGGGGCTGCAACTGCTCCTTTATCTGTCTGGGGGAGGCAACGCTGGCCCCTAAGTAACTGCCGCTCCATCATCTTTAGCTTGGGGTTGCTGCAAGCGATAGCTGGAGGGGGCGATTTCACTGCTGGTGCAGTGTAGTGTCCCTCGGGCAGCTCCGGTTGATGAATGGGGCGGTGAGACCTGCACCCCATTGATTCTTAGTGGGCGGCTGGGTGCGCAGCAAGCGGTGATCCGGGATCAATTGTCGCCGGGGCCACGGCTACCGCTCTTGTGCAGGACGGAAGCTTGATGGGACGGTTCGCTGGCCACCCACCACAAAGCCATGCAGTGTCCCTCGAACGGCTGCCCCATTCGTTCTTGGTTGGTGGCTGGTGATGCCGCAAGCAGTAACACAGTTGTGGCTGAACAGAGGCCTTTGAGGGTGAATGGGACGGCAGGGGGCAGCATTGTACAGGGTGGTCCAGATCTAATTATGCAATTATGAAAAGGCAAACACATCGCACCCGCTAATCGACTAACAACCGTCTCCCCGTCATTTTGGAATGCAGGGCAGGTGCTGCCATCAATCAGCAACAAAAATAATTTTTTGTGAATTCTCAATGTAATAAACTTAATAAGTTATAGTGTAATGAAAATTGCATAATTAGATCTGGACCACCCTATAGTGTGCCTCAGGAGGCTACCCACCTTTGGCCGCACACTGTTCATTCTCGCTGGGCAGACGTTGCAGGCTGTATACTGTATGCAAGTGGAGGTGACTGTGTGGTGGGCGAATGGTGAATAGCCCCTCACCGCCCCCATTCATTCTCAATAGCAAGTCTGCTTGTACTGTTACATATATAGCAGGAAGTTGTCTGACATCAGTACACCAGACTTGCTGACGAGGGGTGCCTTCCTGCTGTGATAGCGTGTACAGTGCTGTGCAGAAGAGCACATCTTAAATTTTTGTCTTCACCCTTCAATAATGTCTCTGAAACACAAATCTGATACAAGTGCTGATGATACAGTAAAGAACAGAAAAACCATCACCATGGAAAATAAAACAGAAATAATAAAAACTTCAAAGAGGTGAAACTCCATCATTCATTGGCAGAGTACTTGGTTACAGTCGGTCAACAATAGCATTTATTAAAATAACTAGGGGGCTTTGCCCCCTGCTCGCTTTGCTCGCCAACCACCGTGTTTGGTTTTCCCGATACATACTTTTAAGATTTTTTTTTCTTTGAATTGTTGCTATTTCATTACTTTCACTTTTATTTCAGAACTTCTGTAAAAACAATATTTAGAATCTTTCGAGTCCCAACATACTGAATCTTTTAAATGAGGTCCGTGAGACTTGTGTTTAATGACTCTGTACCATAATTCAGGATAGGTTTCTCTGTTTGGAATTTCAGCACAGACAAAACGATCCATATCATCAGCAGTTAATAATTTTTTTTGCAAAGTAACCAATAAATGCATGTGAGGTAAACCCTGTTTTTGAAATTCTCTGACTTAAACTTCAAAGCCTTACAATTTTATATACTTCTGACACATGACCTTTGTCCATATATTCGATCTCTATTTGCCTTTTCGTTATTTCTCTGAGTAATAATTTTTTCTTTGTTTGTGCTAGTGCGATCTTTACTTTTTTTTTTGACACTTTCATTTTTTTCTGCTTTCATATTCTGTATCTTGCTCTGTATGTGTATCGCACCTACATTTTATTTGAGTCTTTTGAATTCCACTGTTTTCATTATCTCTAATCTGCTCTGCATGTGTTTGGCCCCCTTGTTTTTTAATCTCTTTATGACATTTTACTTTGTTTTCTACTGTTTGTCTTTTATTTCTGACCTCGCTTTGTCCTGCTTTTATTTCAATGACACCTGGTTCGTGGTGATCATTTTCCCTTTTTTTGAGTAATAATTTCCATTTGTTTGTGCTACTACGATCTTTACTTTCTTTTTTTTGATACTTTCTAATTTTCCTGCTTTCATATTCTTTAACTTTCTCCACATGTGTATCGCACCAACTTTTTTTTGAGCCTTTCGAATTCCACTGCTTTCATAATCTCTAACCTGCTCTGCATGTGTATACTGTAGCGGCAACGTTTTTGAACGTCTTTATGAAGTTCTACTTTGTCTTTTTCTCTTTGTCTTTTAATTCTGAGCCAAATTGGACGTGTTTTTTTTTCAATTCCACTTGTTCTGAGCTGATTATTACTTTCCTTATTTTCTGAATTTGCACCTTGATTATTCTTTTTCTTTTTTGCATGTTTTTTCTCTCCAACACTTTTGAGTCTCTTTTCTTTGCGCTGCTCTTTCTTCTTTGCTTAGTTGTCGACGTTTCATCTATAACGTATTGTCTTTATACGCTTTATATGTGCTCAGAGCCCTGGGTCTGTGTGTGCTCAAAGACTTTACATGACTGAGTGTTTTGCTGCCCGTGGTCTTATTTTGATATTGGTTGTAGGTAGGGCGTGTCTTGCAAGAATCTCATGTTCTACGTCCCCGTGAGACGGTCCTGGGTCAATCTCGTGACACAAAGTCTCACGTTTAATGTCCCCGCGACGCTCCGTGGCCAATCTCTTTCGTCTCGCGGGTCTTTTAAGTGTCTTCTCCTAGTCTTTCTCTCCCAGGATTTTTTTTATAATAAAGAGATGTACCTGTTCCGACTTACATACAAAGAGCAAACCTACAGTCCCTATCTCGTACATAACCAGGGGACTTCCTGTATCCGCAAACATGGAGGGAATATGCAATCTTGAGTATTTAAACTGGGTATGTTTAAGGAAGTAGTCAGAAGAAAGATCTAGCAAAGTGTTTTACTAATTTGATCATTTTATGGGAGACAGAAAACACAATAGAAGATTTTACTTTGGAATTATTTGTTAAATGTAACTGTGAGCAAATATACACAAGTCATGAGTTAAATAATGCTGTCTTACTCTTAGTTCCTTGTTGGGAAAACCTCAATCCTCGATCCAGTACAGCTATCACATATATTAATTCTTCAGACTCCTATGGGAAAGGGAATGAGAAAAAGATTTTATTTAACTAAGATGCACTAACTAGGAGCACAATACACAGATTTTTGTATATTCTTTGCAACAACCACAATTATGCTAAAAATTATTTGTTTGAGCAAGGGTTTTATAAGGTATCATGATTACACAATTCTTCATTACCATACACCTTGCAAGCACACTGTGGCCAAGTAACAGATCAGGGGCACCATTGTTTGGGCACCAGTTACCCCCTTTAAAGTATTTTTAAAATAAAACAGAAAATTTGGGCCGCAGGAAAAACAAATCAAAAATATTAGCCATTGTCTGTGACACTTTCTCCGTCTTAGTTCTTCACCAATCCCTGTCTCTTAGAGCTCAGGCCTGAATGAACATCTTGCTTCTGTTAATGCCCACTTTTAGGGCATCTGTAGTGGAAGGGGTGTGGCAAACTCAGGGACAGTTAGCAGGGCTAGGTCTTGACACTGGTCTTTTTCTCCAAACTGGTGTGGAGGAAAGAGAAACCATGGTTACCGACAGTGCTTACTTCAACAGAGCCAGCAATGTAATCCCTAAGTGCATATGTGTGACAATATGGAAATCACATAGGCTCATACCATATATGGAATTCCAAGACAGTCTGCAGCTATATTATTTAATAGATTAATAATGTTTACTCAAGATCAGAGACTGCAGGATATGGAGTACATACCTGGACTGTACCACCTTACTTTATGGCAGACAGGCAAAAAAGACAGTGTGAGCTTAAATCATAAGGTGCTGAAATATTATAAAATTCTCTTGCATCCTACCTTACATCCAGTACTACTATTGTAAATTGTTTAGAGATGTTATATTACTGCTACAGATTCTGTACCAATTAAGAATGTAATTAGAGCCAGATGTTGCTAATGAAGTGCACTTGGTTGGATGATGAAAAGACCCTGTTTGATAGACAGATAGATGAATGGATAGGAAGTTGTTCACAACTTGCAGTTTTCCTGCAAAGTTTCAGGTAGTAGAACTGGAGTAAAAGGAGTATATTAGCTAAGCTGAACTAGGTTTTCTATTAATTATATGAAGTTTTGTATTTCAGTACTTTTTTTTGCCATGGTGCCATGGATTGGCAGTGTGTTGCATTTTGGTCAGATATGTTGGGAAGAAGTGAAAGTGGTGCAGAGCTACAAGAACCTGGAGGTTTCCATACACAATAAACTAGACAGGACAGGTCTGACTACACAGCTACACAGTGCTGCTATACAAGAAGGCAGAGAGTACACTGTACTTTTCATATGTGCAGCAAGCTGCTAGAAATGTTCTACCAGTTTGTACTACAGTGTGGTCTCCTGGAGGAGCAACTCGAGTTCAAAAGATACACAATGCCTGAAAAAACTGACCAGGAAAGCCTGCTCGATCATTGAACACACTGGAAGGTGTTGTGGAAAAGAGAATGGTGGCAAAGCCATATGCTATCATGACAAATCCTCTCCATCCTCTCCAGGTAGAGCTGTCTTGGAGCACTTTTTGCCACAGGGTCATTCCTCCATAATGTGTTAAGAAGCACCTCTGGGGGTCTTTTCTGCCCACTGCTATTAGGCAATTCCTCCTGACATCCCAAATTAAATTCTTATACTCTTTAAGTTGTCCGCATATTAATCTGGCAAAACTTTACACCGGATGCCCTTCCTGACGTAGCCCTCCCCATTTACCCAGACTTGGGACCGGCACAAAGAAACACACTGGTTTGTGCATCCTTGATGCTAAGATTTGAACTGGGTGTGACGAAGATGGACAGGATTAGAAATGAGTACATTAGAGGGTCAGCTCAGGTTGGATGGTTGGGAGATAAAGTCAGAGAGGTGAGATTGTGTTAGTTTGGATATGTGCAGAGGACAGATGGGTATATTGGGAAAAGGATGTTAAAGATAGAGCTGCCAGGCAAGACAAAATGAGGAAGGCCTAAATGAAGGTTTATGGATGTGGTGAGAGAGAACATGCAGGTGATGGGTGTAACAGAACAAGAAACAGAGGACAGAAATATATAGAAGAAGATGATCCGCTGTGGCAACCCCTAACAGGAGCAGCCAAAAGAAGAAGACTCTTTAAGTTAACTTTGAAATTTCTGCATAATACAAACATCTATCTATCTATCTATCTATCTATCTATCTATCTATCTAGTTGTTTGTATCATTTGTCATGTGAGTCTCTATCTTTTTTTATGTTTCTGCTGTTGTATGCATCTAAATTTCCCTTTGGATTAATAATGTTTATTGAATCCATTGTAATGTAAGTAAGAGTTTCACTAAAAATTAATACTACTACCACTCCTATAAGTATTATATAATGTGAGAGAGGTTTTTATTGATGATCACACACACAATTACCTATACAAGTGCACAAAATGTACAATACATGGCAGAAATGTATTATAGAAAGTGGATTGTTTAACACACAAATACTCACAGATTGGGTTTAATGTAATTTACAAATCACATTTTGGACATTTTTGCACTTTATGTCACGTCTTTTGTCAAGCTTTAAATCTGGCTTATTTTAAAACCTACATATATATGTTTGGTATCATTCTTTTCAGTATTTATCGAACTTTAATGTGATGTTGTTAGATTTTCAGATTCTTATTCTGTTCTTTAAATTCTAAACTAAAAAATATCAAGAACTCACATCCCGCGAGAAGAGACTTTGTGCCAAGAGATTTAACCATGCCCGGGGCCGGAAATAACAGACAAAGAGTAGGAAAGCTGCTGTACAGGCTTTTAAATGTTTGAAGCACTGCGCGAGACGCAGATCATGTGGCACGGTAGCAGCAGCAGGCCAGC
>NC_053170.1:57165473-57213886 GCF_016835505.1 Polypterus senegalus
AAATAATAAAAAAAGAAAACCTGTCAGATTCAGTGCAAAAAGTATTATTTCTGTTGCCATCATATTTAAAACAACCCGTGGAGCACTGCACATTCTGAATAGGTTTCTAGTACAAGTTATATTTTAAAGTAGCTGTTCTATGTTGTGAATTATTATATGACTTAAAAAAGGTAAGTGCATAAAGGTAAAATCTACTCTATATATATAAAATTCTAAGCCTAAAAGTGCAACGATTTTATGTGCCGTTTTTATGTCACATTTTTTTAAATCTGCTTATTTTAAAACCTACATATATATATATATATATATATATATATATATATATATATATATATATATATATATATATATATGTTTGGTATCATTCTTTTTAGAATTTATCAAACTCTAATGTGATGTTAAATTTTCAGATTCTTATTTCGTTTTTAAATTATAAACTAAAAAATATCAAGAACTCATGTCCTGCGTGACAAGATTTTGTGCCAAATGATTTAACCACTCCCGGGGCTGGAAATAAAAGACAAAAGAGTAGATGACAAAAAGAGCTGCTGTACAGGCTTTTAAATGTTCAAAGTGCCATGCGAGATGCAGAAGTGGCACGGCAGCAGCAACAAGCCAGCAGCTGATCTAGCAAAGAAGAGCTTAAAAAAAAAACTGTATTTGTTTCCCATTGTATCACTGTTTAAGAGAGAGTTTCGGAGGAGCAACCGCTTCTACTTGGGATGCATTCAGCGCCCCTCTTCACAACGCGAGTGGCAGAGATGTTAAGTGGCTGGCGCATAGTGTAGGCTGGAAGAGTTGGTGAGTGAAGCATATTTATTTAATATAAAAATATCAAATCCCCAAATTTGGTTCCTGATACCCACACACAGTAAAACAAAGACAGACAGCACCCAAAGTAACATCATTTGAAGACAGATATTTTAAGGCAGATTCATCTGCACCCTCCAGTTAGGAAATTTTCATCTGTAGGGCGGACACCACATAAAAGCAAATCCAATTTTTTTTGTAATGCTTATTCAATATCCAGCAGATGTTTAGGTATAAGAAGTCATCAAGTAATTGAAAATGAAACACTTGAATGCAGGGACAGAGTAAGAAAAACTGGATTGTACAAAAATAGGAAAAATTCTAAAAATGTGCTAATAGTCAAAAAAACTGACCTGGGATGTGTTATTATAAATGGGAATTTGCTGTTTTTGCTTGTAGCCCATTCATGATTTTATTTTTAAGAAAAGAACAAAAGAATGTTTTTTAGCAATTCATAATCAAATTATCAAAGAGACTGGCACAGTATGCTCCTGAGACCTGGGTTTAGTTCACCAGGGGTCACTGTTCATGTGAGCCTTGATTGTTCTCCATATACTTTTGCTTCTTTCCACATCCCAAAGGATATGCATGTTAGATCAGCTGGAAATGCTAAATTGGCTTAGTGTGTGTGCTTACACAAGTGCCTCATGGTGCTAAGGTGTATTGCGGCTTTCAACTAACCTGCAACCTTTTCAGTTACCCTCAAAACAGATTCGGAAAGTGAGCTGATATGGTTTAAATGCTTCAGCGCAGCTAGCAATGACTGAATAAATGCCAAGCAGAAAGAGATGGAAGATTGGTCCTTGGAAAAAAAAGTGATGAATAATGAAGTTGAAGCACTGTAATTATAATTAAGGGAAACAATTTTCAGTGATTGTTTTAGAGCAAACTACAATGGCGTTCCTTAAGCGTGGTGTCCTGACTTTCTATTGAAATGTACAATTAAGAGCTTTGATAGTGGTTTACTATTTGGGGAGATTAGAATTACAGTTTTATACTGTAAGTTAAAAAGAGGAAAAACAGAGCAATGTAAGAGGAGGCTGAGTAAAAATCTTTTATTATGTAAAACATGCAAAATTAGCCTTGATATGTAACATTACTATTTTCTAGACAGAAATATGCTAATCCCCTTTCTGAACATTACAGTAGATTAAATATTTTGCAGAAAACAGATCTGTAAATAAATAGTTTAAAGTAATAGTTCTGAATTAGACTGGCTACTTATATAGTGCAAGTTGACATGGTTTTAAAATATACTAATTTAGGTGATATGAAAAACTTTTTAAAGAATTGTTTAATAAAAGAATAATATTTTCAATTATATAAAGCAATAAAATTAGACGAACTGTAAAGAAAAAATGGATTAACAAGTCGAGAAAGACTGGGAGGACTTTGGTAGCGGCCTCTGTGACTTGAGAATACATGCAAGTACAGTATATTAAGGTTTGTTAAAATCATGCTAACATACAGTAAGAGTGGCAAAGTACTTACCAGAGAATGTGCTACTTTAAACTGTCAACACATTTATTTAACACGAAGTGACAACTGATCTGAAGGAAAATGCATTAATTACTGAGATGGCAATAAAAAATAATCCACAAAACTTACCTTGTGCTAGTCATGAAGTGGTAAACCCTACTTGAAGGCCTGTAGGGCATTTTTGTTGACACATGGACTTTACAAAGGAGTGTGAAATCTAAAAGTATCTTGTTTTGTGGGATGTTTTTTATGGTGGTGGGTAACACATTTCAAAAAGCATTGGGTCAGTAAAGTATTCTTAAAGTGAGCCTAAACGTTAACAAACAAATTACTGTCCAGACTTGAAACTTTCCTGCTGTCATAAAACTGAGAACAGCAGTTAACTCCTGCAAGCAGGCAGAGACTCCAACGTCTTAATGAGATAAGCACAGTAAATGGCATTTTTAAGACAAAAATCCTCTAGGAATATCTTAAAATAAAAACAAAAAGACTCTACACTGATTTTTTTGTGTCCACAGATAAATGTCTGTCATTTCTTTAACAGAAAGAATTAAAAAAATCCACAACTCATAGCTAAATGCTGAATTGGAGCTCCCCTTGCCTAATAAGTCTGATGGTGCATCTACGGATACAGTAAACCACTTGCATCTTCTATGAATACTAACATTTAATCCCTTTAAAAAACACTAGAATGTGATTTCTCATTGGTTTTAAATTAGTCTCCAATGCAGTTCTTTACTTTAATATTTCAGATTCAAGACAATGTGCAAAAGCTATACAATTTATTCTAATAAAGCCTGTAATATCTTCCCATAATACAGATGGGCCAAAAATGGAATCTTTCTTAATAGAAAAGAATCCCTTTGGGTGGGTAATAAGTTGATCAGAAAAAATGTAAGTTGTTCAGCACTGTGATGTTAAGTGTCCAATTAGGGACATGGGAACTGAGCAGAAGTAAATGAAACTGTTTCATTTATGATCAGATATTACTGTTGAAATCTCTCCAGAAGGGAATTTTAGTAATGGGTAAAAGATTAGTATATAGAGAATTCATGATTGTGATTTATGATAGAAAGACAAAAAGATCCTGTAGCTTTGGGGTCCATAAGGAAGATACATTCATATATAAACTGCTCAAAAATTAAAGGAACACTGAAAACACATCAGATCTCAATGGGAAAAGAAATCCTCCTGGATATCTATACTGATATAGACTGGGTAATGTGTTAGGAACGAAAGGATGCCACATCATTTGATGGAAATGAAAATGATCAACCTACAGAGCCCTGAATTCAAAGGCGCCCCAAAAATCAGAGTGAAAAATTATGTGGCAGGCTAGTCCATTTTGCCAAGATTTAATTGCAGCAACTCAAAATTGTACGCAGCACTTTGTATGGCCCCTGTGTTCTTGTATACATGCCTGACAACATCGGTGCATGCTTCTAATGGGATGACAGATGGTGTTGTGGGGGATCTTCTCCCAGATCTGGACCAAGGCATCACTGAGCTCCTGGACAGTCTGAGGTGCAACCTGGTGGCATTGGATGGACCAAAACATAATGTCCCAGAGGTGTTCTATTGGATTTAGGTCAGGAAAGAGTGGTGGCCAGTCAATGGTATCAATTCCTTCATCCTCCAGGAACTGCCTGCATACTCTCACCACATGAGGCCAGGAATTGTCGTGCACCAGGAGCCACTGTACCAGCATAGGGTCTGACAATGGGTCCAAGGATTTCATCCTGATACCTAATGGCAGCCAAGGTGCCTTTGTCAAGCCTGTAGCAGTCTGTGTGACCCTCCATGGATATTACTCCCCAGACAATCATTAACCCACCACCAAACTGCTCATGCTGAATGATGTTACAGGCAGCATAATGTTCTCCATGGCTTCTCCAGACCCTTTCACTTCTGTCACGTGCTCAGGGTGAACCTGCTCTCATCTGTAAAAAGCACAGGGCACCAGTGGTGCATCTGCCAATTCTGGTATTCTATGGCGAATGCCAATCGAGCTGCATGCTGCTGGGCAGTGAGCTCAGGGCCCATTAGAGGACATGGGGCCCTTGGGTCACCCTCATGAAGTCTTTCTGGTTGTTTGGTCAGAGACATTCACACCAGTGGCCTGCTGGAGGTCATTTTGTAGGGCTCTGGCAGTGCTCATCCTGTTCCTCTTTGCCCAAAGGAGCAGATACTGGTCCTGCTGATGGGTTATGGACCTTCTATGGCCCTCTCCAGCTCTCCTAGAGTAACTGCTTGTCTCCTAGAATCTCCTCCATGCCCTTGAGACTGTGCAGGGAGACACAGCAAACCTTCTGGCAATGACACGTATTGATGTGCCATCCTGGAGAAGTTGGACTACCTGTTCAACCTCTGTAGGGTCCAGGTATCACCTCATGCTACCAGTAGTGACACTGACTGTAGCCAAATGCAAAACTAGTGAGCCTGAGTAAGTGGGTTTTAACATGAGTGGGCCGGTATCGTATCAGAGGAGTTGTGAGTTCCTGTATGACTTGAATAAGAATGAATTTGTTTAATTGAGATCAAGGATGTTGTGTTACTTTCAGGTGCTTCCATGAAGAGGTATTTTGTTTGTCATTGGTTTTCTTTTAAATTACATTACATTTTCAATAAACAGAGAAGCCATTTTTTTTTACATTTTATTGAAATGACAAGAACTAACATGTTATTTACAATTTCACTTAACTTGAAGTTACATTCAAAACAGGATTTTGATTAACCAAATATTTTTCTTTGAAATTATAGTATATTGAATACAGTAACCTTTTCCTAATTACATAATTGTCTTTTTTTGTTTCAATTGTTCCTAATTGTGCTACATTTATATGTTATACACTATATGCTATTGTACAGGAGAAGTATTAAGAAATAAAATAGTATTATTCTTATCAACAGTCATTGTCTGTTCTCTGCATCTGTCTGAGTTTTGTTTTAGTCTGCTTTTCCTCTCACGTCCCAAAAATATTTTGACTGGCAAATCTTAGTTGACTCAATTTGAATGAGTGTAGGCACATGGGTAATTGTGCCAAGAGACAGAATTGCGGTTTCTACCTGAGAAATTGGGTACAGAAAACAAATGGATCAATGTGTCGTATTGATGGCTTTAGAAATATGTATACATATTTCTGCATATTTGTAGCAGTGCTACCTGAGAGGAACTACATCTCCCAGCATGCAGCAGAGTCACTGTACCACCAGACTTCCTCAGACTACTGTGCAGCTGTTACGGGGAAGCTACCTGTTAAGATGCTCAATTTAAAAGGATGCTAGCTGGACAGAGGAAGATAATCTTTTTTTTTTATTTCTGTTTACTACAAAGTTACAGCAAACATTTATCCCAACGTACTGTTTGTAATTACTGTATAAGGATTACAGTTCTTTTCTGGATGTATGTTCTTTTGCTCATCAATTAAACTGCTGCAACTTTTATTTGTTTGGAGTCTTTGTCACATTTAGCACGCTCCTTCCACTGCAGATCTGTGTCAGATGTTCATGTTGAGGTTAGACAAAGTTATAATTTTTCTAGCAGGTTATTTTTATAGTTTAGGGTTTTGTTCCTGGCTCAAATAATGTTTTCTTTATTGTAATATTTCTGTTGTTGTTTAGTAAGTTTCTGTCTCATTATTTATGCTTTTGGTTTACCTTTGCATAAAATCATATTTTTCTTTATGTGTGTGGAATTATTTAAATTTGTAAGTGCTATGTTACTAATGGTTCTCTTTATTTTAACTTTTCAGCCTGCTACCTTAAAGTGGAAGCCAAGGAGAATGGACCACATTCTTGTGGATTTCCTAGATTACTTAGATTTAAACACCTGCTTTTTTATGGTACTGTCTTTGTTTTGCAATTTGATTTGTTTGCTGAAGGTTTGGTCTTTTCAGCAAAGCTTAAATTCTTGCTTCTTACTCTCCGACTTACCTTTTGCAATACTTGATTGTTTAATCTTATTTAAACAAACTGTTTAATTATAAATACTTTATTTTGTTTTTGTGGGCCTGATGTTTACAGTGATCCTCCTGTCTTTCTTCATAATGACTTAAGGTATTATTATGTTCATAAGAAATATTTATAAGCGCTTTGAAATCACTTTAGTTTTCTTTATCCGGTGCCTAACTCACTACTATAAAAAAAAACTAAATACAATGTATTGTTTGACTTGTCATGATGTCTAGTTATGCAACACATCAAGCTTTTTGGGTTTCCCCCTAGTTATGTCTCTCTGAACTCAAAAACACTCATTTTTAAGCCATTTGTGGACCATATTTTGTGTAGCAAATTACACCCTTATGATGAAGAATAAACAAATAGGTATGTAAAGCAGAAATAATCAGAAACACTTGAATTTGTGCTTGTGACATCAACTTATCCCTGGGGTTCACCCCTTAATCAGTTACGAGAGGTCAAATTTATCCTTTTCACAAAACTTTGAAAAAATGGGGATAGATAATACAGGCATGTGGAGTGTTATTTATGTCATTTAGATGGGTGTAACAGAGCAAGAGGCAGAGGACAGAAAGGTATAGAAGAAGATGATCCGCAATGGCAACCCCTAACGGGAGCATCCAAAAGAAGAAGTTGTCTGATCAAGAATATGATCAAATTTTTCATATTTGATTCTTTAATCGTGGTTCTAACCCTCTAAACATTAATCCCAGAAGGTTAAAAATACCAAAATTCAAACTTAACCATGTGAGGTATCGTTTTGAACTGCTGTACTTCAAGGTCAATAATAACGAATAAATGTTATTTTTGACCCTTTATTAGGGATCTAACCTCCCGTTGATCCCTATCAGAGGGTGAAAAATGAAAATTGTTTTATTACATTTTAGAATACATAGACTTTAAATATTTAAATTGAAGCACACAATTTGATATTTTCAATCTTTGATGTATTTATTCTTGTTTACACCACATGAAGTAAATAAGTACAGTTCTTATGTACACCCCCAAATTTCGGCAGCTTACACTAATTCAAAATTTTGAACTTCTAAAGACTTTTTCTCATTTTAGGGCCAAAGCAGATCTGAATCCTGCCTGTTGAGTTGAGGCTTGGATGCCTGGGATTCTGGCAATCCAGTGGGCCCATTCCTACAATAGGTATATAACTATTTAAAGAATTGGTGACATAAAGAATCATATATAATAGAAAAACTATTAATTTGAAAGCTGATAAAAAGAAGGCAGTCAAGCAAAAAACAGGTGGAAGTCCACGCGGTCCAGACCTAACCCCTGCAGAAGAGTTAGCTCTCCAGCAAAATGCCCATCGCCCGGGTTCTGAGGGCATTTCAGGGGGAAGCTCCTCCTCGGAACCAGTCAAATGTCAAATATTTGATGAAGACACTGTGTCTGATTACTCATCAGGAGGAGAGGTAAATGTTCCAAATGTTTGAACAAACTTCACTCTGATTAGTCCCATGTGCTAATCGTGATATAACCGTGTTGCAGGAGCCTGTAGCCAGCACACATGTACCTTTTGGAACATCCACATCAAAAAAAGGAGATGGTGAGGTTGGTTGAGCCATCTGTTGTACTTGATACGAAATGATTCAAAATGATATACTGTGTATACAATATAGAGGAAAAAAGGCATTTGTAATTGTGTATTTATTTGCAGAAAAATGAGAGGGCTCTATACAAGAGATATCTTCAGCAGAAAGCCACGTACAGGATACTAAAAATGAGGAAAATACAGCAGGACATGGAACTTCATGAACTGAAGACAACCAAAATGAACTTGCAGTTAAAAATACTAGAAAAACAATTGGTAACAAAATTCTCTTCTCTTTCCTATGATGTGTATGTGTGAGTGTATCCTTAATTTATGTTCTCCTCCTTACAGGCTGAAGGTCCGTAATATATAATCAGTTTTGTGTGAAATCACTGTTGTCTTTTTCATTGAAAATGTTGGGCCACAATTCTGTCTCTGGCAGCTGTGCCACTGGTTTGCTCAAGGTGTACTGGGTCAAGGTCATCATCAGGCTGCACCAAAACCTCAGGGACTCTCTCTTTTCTGATGATCGCTATGTTGTGTAAGACAGAGCATGCAACAATTATGTCACATGCTCTGTCAGGTGCAACCCTCAGCCTTTTTAGACATTGAAATCTCTCCTTCACGTGGCCAAAGGTCATTTCAATTTGTGCCCTTATCCTAGACAGAGCTGCATTATATCGAGTTTGTGGCCCAGGGTTGGGGTCAGGAAACGGGGTCATTAGAAAATTCCTACAGGCATATCCCTTGTCCCCAAGCAGGATTCCATCATGATGACCTGTGGAATATGTAAAAAATTGTGAATACAATACACACATCACCATGATTAATAATTAGATTATTACCTTGTTCAAATGTCCGATACAGGTGTGACTCCTTAAAAATTCTACAGTCATGAACAGACCCTGGCCATTTAGCCTCCACATTTGATACAAGGTAGGATGCATCACAGATCATCTGAGAATTGCTAGCATGTAGGTCAAGCAATTTTACTGTCAACATACCTATTGGCTATTTTCTTCTCTTTCAAAAAGTGACATTACCTGCACGTTAATACTGTGGAAGCCTTTTCTGTTCACGTAATCTGGCTCATTTGGACCTGATGGGGCCTTTATTTGGATCTGCATACAATCCAGTGCCCCAATCACATTTGGAAATCCTAGATAATGAGAATGTTAGGCTGATTGTGAGATTCTTTATGGAACTGTGGGTGTTTTTTCCTGTGTATTACCTACCTGCAATGGCATGAAACGCCTCTTTTATGGTCTGCACACGCAGGTGTCCAGGAAACACTATGAAAACCCAAAGGAAATGTTTCAGAGCCAAACAGACTTTACGAATTGCCTGGCAAACTGCACTTTTCAATAGATGTTCCGCATCGCCTGCAGTATATAAAAAAGTGCCGCTTGCAAGAAACCTCAAAGCAATGCATACTGTCTGTGTGGTTGTGACAGCCCGACTTCGCCGAGTTTGACTTCGAATATAAGGAGCTAATCAATCTTTGAGGTACAATATTCCGCCTTGGCTAAAGCGGTATCTTTCGAAAAGAATTTTCCGTTTTGCGCAAAACCCTCGCTATATAAAATTCTCTTCGTATAATTTGCGCACCAATATCAATTGGTCGCTCATTCATGAACGGCGAAGCCATGACTGGATGAATTCCACGCACCGTCACTGATTACATGAGCTAATCCTTGTTTACATAGAACAAACCTGCTCCGAGCAGGTTTGAGGATTAGGATGTGTTGCTATGACAACACTTCCAGCAAGAGTTTCGAAAAACCGACAGATCCAGGATCAGGCCAAATCGTCAACAATTACATCTGGCTAAGTGAGTAATCCACGTATGAAAAATACTACTTCAAATAAATAAATCGCTGTCTTTGATAGTGTGAATCTCAGCGCCTCTGGGTTGTTACATATCTCTGTATTACTTGCCCCTTTGTATTTTTCATTTATTCAGTGTCATTTTGTTTTTATTTAAATTTATATTTGTTCATCTTTGTACAGCTATGACCTTGTACATTTTCAGTGCACTCTATTAAATGAACATTATTTCTATTTAATGCTATGCTAAAAACATACTGAAACATAAAAAGTAAACACAATTTAATGAATCAAAACAATTCTGCAGTTTTTCCTCCATCTCTTCAGTCCTACACTGATCGACTTTCCTTAGCGGCTCCTCTTTCAGCAAAGCTGAAAATTACAATGTACTGAATGTCCGAGATGGTGGCCCCCCTGTATGGGGAAGGTGACATGTTGGTGATTTTTAGTGTACAAGTTCAACCAAAATGACACCTCTTATTGGCTTACTAAATTACAATATGCAAGCTTTTGAGGCAACTCAGACCCCTTCTTCAGGCAAGATATACAAGTTCTTACAGTTCTTCTTTGTAATGATGCTGAATAGAATCTTCGTTACTAGTGTTAGGATGCAAAAAGATGTAACCAGTGATCAGAAAAACACTGAAAAACTCTCTCATAATGTTAAAATGGCAGCATCTGGTCATTATGTCATTACGCCATGTCTGGCATACCATTTTTTAAAATTCTCAGCATGTCGTGTCCTATGTGGTTAGCAATGTATCTGATAAAAAGAAAGCACTGCAGTTTCTAATATATATTTCTAAAACAAGTCTAAGCAGAACAGAATGGTTGCTGCTGGGATTTTGGCCTTTCCTGGTCATTCCCGCTTTTGTTTGCTGTAGACGATTTTGTCTCACTGTATTTACATGGATAAAAGTTGAGTTCTGAATATTCAACCAGATGCCTAAAAAGTTTTGGTGACCATTAGTGCTAAACATGGCAACAATGAAAACAACCATATTTTATATTAAGACATAATAGTCAGTGAGGTAAAAACATTTTAGCAGATATAACACTGCATTAATTATAATCACTGCCTCATGTGAGCTACAGTGGAACCTCGGTTCACAAACGTCTCGGTTCACGACCAAAAAGTTTGCCAAACTTTTGCCTCGGTTCACAACCACACACTCAGTATACGAACAAGCTAGTTTCCTTTTCGGTTTGTGCACGCATGTTGCATTGTTCTCGGTCAGACTGCCTGCCTGCTGCAGAGAGAGAGAGAGAGAGAGAGAGCGAGCAAGCCACGTGCCTGCTGGGGAGGGGGAGGGGTAGATTGCTGCACATGTTTGCCTGCCTGTGCCCCATGGAGCTGGGGGAGAAGAGACAGAGCGAGCCACTCCCTGTTCATTGTTCTCAGTCAGAAGTGCGTGCTTTACCTGCACTCTCTTTGTGCTCTACAGTATTTTGTGTGTTTTTGCAGTTAACTATGGCTTTTAAGCAAGTGAAGAGTGGTGAGAAGAAAGTTTTGAAGAAAATTTAAATCAAAGTAAAGAAAGAAATTATTGAAAAGTTTGAGCGTGGCGTTCGTGTTACTGATCTTGCCGCCGAGTACAAGAAGTCAAAATCTACGATTTCAACTATTCTATAGTAGAAAGAATATATTAAAGCAGCTGATATTGCAAAAGGAGTTACAGCGTTAACCAGGCAGAGGCTTCAAGTGCTGGAAGAGGTGGAAAAACTGTTTACCAGTTTACTCATTTACCAATTGGAGAACCCTTGTGCCTTCAAGCAGCACAATGTAAACAAAGCCAGACTGCCAGTAATGTGGAGGGCAAACACGAAGGGTTGGGTCACAAGGACTTTCTTTTTGGAATGGCTGCATGAGGCTTTCGCTCCCACCAGCTAAACAGCTAAAAACACCAGAAACCCAAGAAATCACAAGAGAGAAAACACCTGAAGGAAAACACTTCATGCCAGAACTCGACTCATGCAAGGTTAGTTTTCTTGGTGGTTTTTGTATTACGGATTTTTCAAAAGTAAATTTTTCAGTTCATAGTGTGAATTGTTGCAATGTTACTTTTCTCTTTTTTCAAATGTTCGCTGTTTTCCCTGTGCTTAAAACTCATTACAGTGTTTACAGATGGAGTTGTTCATAGCGTGATTAGTTGCAATGTTATTTTTCTCGTTTTTCAAATGTTCGCTTTTTTCCGCTGTGCTTAAAACTCATTTGAAAAAAAGTGTTTACAGCGATCAGGCTGTAAGGCTATTAGCATGAACTCCTGCAATGTTTTTTGGTTGCTTGTGGTTGGTTTTTAAATTAATGTTCGGATTTGTTCAAATGTTCCCCTCTTTTCAGAGAGAGAGAGAGAGAGCTCAGGCGTGCTGCTGACAGAGGGGGTGTGTACGCTACAGAGAGAGAAAACGAGCCCGTGCTGCTGACGGGGGTGTGTGTGTGTGCTACAGAGTAAGAGAGAGCGCGAGCGAGCGCGTGCCGCTGACAAAGGGGGGGCTGACAGTGTGGTGTGTGTGCTAGAGAGAGAGAGAGCGCCAGCGAGCCAGCTCGTGTAGCTGAGCAGGGAGCCTGGGTGTTTTGTGCCAGTGTTATTCAATGTTTTTACATTAGTTTACTATTACACTGTACATTCTATGGTGTAATTAACTATACAGTATTTGTGCTTAATCTTTACATATATTTACATATTTACATACAGTTCGTACGGTCTGGTACGGATTAATTTTATTTACATACAATCCTATGGGGGGAAATTGGTTCGGTTCATGACCAACTCGGTTTACGACCAGAGTTCTGGAACGAATTATGGTCGTGAACCAAGGTTCCACTGTATCTGCTATTTCAACAAACTTTGGAGATCATAAAGAAAGTACAAAATGCTTATCGCTTAAATTTAGCTCACACATCAGAACACAATAGAATTAAGACTTGGAGAACATCTCCAGTTAATGCTTTACTAAGTAACTTTGCTGTAGGATGATATTATTTTGCATAATGCTCCGAGCACAGGAAAGGTGAAAAACAGGCAGGAATCAGAAAGAATCCCAATAACGCGTCTTGTCTTTGATTTACTGTGACTTTGTTGTGGTGGGACGGTCTTTATGTATATAGTGTTGGTTAAAGGCCCTTTTTAATTAAAACTAAATGTGCAGAAAAAGGTATGTCCAGGTAATCTTGGTTAGAAAGTTAAACAGTGTATAATTAGGAGATGTATATGTCATTTTGAATTGAAGTTTCAGAAGAAAATGTCTGCAGATGTAAACCAATTTATCTAGAATTGACTTTACTAAATATAAAAAGGTTAAAAATACTGGAAGAGAGCTACACTTCATAAAGTCAGTCTAAAAATGAATGCAATTTTGGTTTGACCCATTAATCACTGTGACAATAAGATCAATATAATATACATTAAAATGCATTAAAACAGGTTATTTTTTGATTAGGTAAAAAACAATGTAAGATATATGGAATTGCAAGTCACATTGTTTTTTTAATTAATCAATAAAAAACACATATGTCTTTGGCAATGTGTGTAAAATCAAGATCACCCAGATCGTAGATTTAAAAGAAAATCACTTGTTATCTTATTTATACACCTTACGGCAAGAATTTTATAATGTATAAAAAATTACATTGTTACTTGTTGTCAAAACCTGCTGGCCTGAATTTTTTTAATTAGTAAAATATCACATCAAACAGGAATTATCAGCCAGAACAGCTATGCTAACGTACAAGCACGTTATTTATATGTGAACTGAAGAAGTTTAAAAACAAACCAAAAACTGACATTAAAAGTTAAAAACATTTGGTTTTGTTTACAGGTATGTGATTCAGTGTATAAAGTTCAATATAACCTCAATTGCAGTAATAATGACTTAAAAACCTCCAAAAGAGGAGAGAAAAACTCTGACTTAATGCCAAATTGTTCTTAAATATAAGTAAAGCAGATGCACAGACAGAGCTTCAGTATTATGATCATCAACAGTTAGCCATTATACTTCAATAACATAATTACTCACTTATTGCAGTTATATCTCATGACACAAGTGATGAAAGAATGATTCTAATTTTGTATATTAAAATTTAAGCAGATAAAACAGAACACAACATTATAATATTCAAACTGGTAAAGGAAGCAATGAAATGTCCCTAGAAGTAAACTAGATAATTCTGTCTCACTTGATTTTTTTACATTGTGGACATTAGGGGTCGCTGTGGCCCCAAGAGACAGACACTCAGGACACAGAATAAAAGTACAAAGAAGTATTTTAATTCTGTTTTCTTCTTCCACAATGCTTTCCAGCACCACAGCCACCATAAATACAATTAATAAGCACAGTAATAATCACTAATCTCTCCTCCCAACTATGGCTCGCTTACTAGGTATCCTGCAGTCCTTTATATAGTCCTTGACCCAGAAGTGCTTCTGTCCTTCCATCCATGTGACTTGCTAGTACTTCCGGGTCAGATGGAGAACTTGCTTTTTCTTCAGCCCGGAAGTACTTTGGGGCTTCTTTCCCTGTGACTTTGGAGTACTTCTGGGATATACAGACAGTAAAACCTCCCAGGTCCCCTTGCAGTGTCTCCTGGCGGCACCCACGGTCCCCAGTAGGGCTGTGAGGCCAAACACCAGATTCCATGGTGCCCTGCAGGAATCTGCTATGCAGAGAAGTCACCATCTAGCTTCTTGGGGTAGGCAATTTCACAAAATATGTTTCCAGTCTTTGGGCGTCCCAACATCCATACATAAAAAACCTCACACTGTTCCTTTCCATTCAAACTAGTGTGGTGCTGAGGTGCCACCCATTGCAAGGCTACACTTGGGTCCTAAATTGATATTCTGAGGTGGTTTGTCATATGACGGGTGCAGCAACAACATGCATCAGTGCATGCTCCCAACCAAAAAAAATAAATCTATACTAATAAAAGGCAAAGCCCTCACTCACTCACTCACTCACTCACTCACTGACTCACTGACTCACTCACTGACTCATCACTAATTCTCCAACTTCCCGTGTGGGTGGAAGGCTGAAATTTGGCAGGTTCATTCCTTACAGCTTCCTTACAAAAGTTGGGCAGGTTTTATATCGAAATTCTACGCGTAATGGTCATAACTGGAAGCAGTTTTTCTCCATTTACTGTAATGGAGATGAGCTTCAACGCCATGGGGGCGGAGTTTCGTGTGACATCATCATGCCTCCCACGTAATCTCGCAGCACATAGAAAATCAGGAAGACCTCAAAAAAGCGCTGAAGAAAACATATAATTGAGAAGGCAGCGAAACAATAAGAAGCGAGCGAGTGACATATACAACCATATTGATGAGTTCTGCTACTTCGGAAACAAAGCACGATGTAAACCTACACTTTAAATTAAGTTCATAGACAGGCTGCCGCTGGCGTTTGTAATTTAGTGCCTGCCCATATAAGGCCGTCCGTCAGCGGCAATCCAATAGCAAACTGCCACGGGTAAATATTCACGGGTGAAGGACTGTGCTTATGGAGAGGAAGATGAGATGGTAAGGGTGGTGTTTGGCACAAACTCAGCGAAACTGCGAGAGAAAGTTTTAAGTGCCAGGACTAAGGTAACATTAAATAAAGCTATGGACATAGCACGAGATGGCACCAGCACAGCTGGGAACCTTCGATGCAAGTACACCGAGTGGCTCACGTGAACTGACGCAGTGCACAGATAAAAGCAACAGTTCCAAAGAGTGCTGAACAAAAACCGAATTACACAATTGAAAAGGCAGCAAAAAATATGAAGCGTCTGATAAGCATATTCATAAATGCAGCTACTGTGGAAACAAAGCACACGGTGGAAAAAGTCAATGTCCCGCTAAAGGAAGACAGTGTAAAAAACCCGTGCATGCAGTGTGTCAGCTCTCAGATAAAGAAGAAGACGAGCTGTTTATTGATGCAGTAAGAAACGAATCGATGAATGAAACCTGTCATCTTTACAACGATTGACAAACACGGAATGTAACTTGAACACAACACATCCTACAAATACGAACCTGATTGAAAGAAATAATGATAATCAAATCCTTGATGACAGCAACACTCAATAACACTCACAAAACAATTACTGTATATTGACAATCATGTTACGTTATTTTTAAAATGTTCCCTTTTCTTTTTCTACCTTTTTTAACACACTACTTCTCCACTGCGATACGCGGGTATATATATATGTATATATATATATCCCGCTCTACATACTCGAATAATGGATACTTTATTCGCCATCAATGATTGTTTTGGTAAAGCCATACTCAGTGTATTCATTAGATGAACGGTAAAAAAGTAAGAGCGAGGGGAGGATGACTCATTGAGGCATGCAGGCTGTAGTGCGCGTCAACTCTATCTGAATTGCGCGATCACATTTGAAAAAATATATCTTTTCAAGTTCTATTTAGTCCATATGTGTCAAACTCAAGGGCGCGGGCCACATCCGCCCGGCGTGTAATTATATCCGCCCGAGATCATTTTATATACTGTATTATTGTTATTAAAGCCCGGGTATATGAAGCGCTGGTAACACAATAAACTACAGATCCCATAATGCAGCGCTTCAGCTGCCTTGCCGAACACTTACCACGTTAATCAAGTCTACCTTATGATGCTGCAAGTTATTGCGAAGCTAGAGTTATTGCGCACTGAGTTTGCACGGCGCTTTGGTGACTTTGAAGAACAAAAAAAGTCCGTCTACATGCGGCTCAAACTTGTGCATGTTTGGTAGCACATATCTGTGTGAGAAGCTCTTCTCAGTGATAAAGACTAACAAAACAGCACACAGGAGTCGCCTCACTGATGAGCACCTGCAATCCATCCTGAGAATCTCCACAACACAGAACCTCACAGCAAACAGAAACGAACTTGTGGCCAAAAAAAGATGCCAGGCGTCCAGCTCTAAAATGACATATGAGCAAAGACAACTTAATGATTTGATTTGTTATTGCACGTAAGAGCGGGAGTCAACTGTTTTAACAAACAGCGTATTGCACTGATTCGAAATAGCTGTGTGTGTTGTCACGCACGCGCGAGTAGGAGGCCGCGGATTGATTCGACAGCACCTGGGAAACCACTCGCCGCCAGGGAATGGTGGGGTATTAACTTTCTCCCTCTGCTTCCTCATAGAAAGAAAGACCTTCCTGCACCATAGGCCTGGATTGACCGCAGTGCGATACTTCCGCCCTTCCTCCGCCATCTTGCCCTGACGTCATCCTTCCCATCCTCCCTTGCGGTCCTTCCCGCATTCCTCCACTTCCGGCTCCTCCCCAATAAAATGGCGACGCCAGGAGTCGGCGTCGCGCATATGAACTATTTTGTTTATAATTTTGACCCTTTTTGTTTGTATTTTACAATATACGGGGCCGGAAAACCCCAACCCTTGCTACTGTCTCCTCGGTCCTTTACAAGTGGCGTAGCCGGCAGGATACAGAGATCCCGGAATGACGGAGGGACAGGACCTGAACACCGTGCTGCAGGAATGAACGCCAGCTCCAGGCCCTGCAGCAAGCGCAAGCCGCTACCACCCGGGAGCTGGAGGCCACGAGGCCAGGTTAGTGGAAGCCCAACGGGCGAGACCAGACCCGCCCAGGCAGCCGCCCTCCTATGGTTCCGATGGGCCCTTCGAGGACGTCGATGCCTACCTGGGCATGTTTGAGAGGCGGCCACCGGAACGCAGTGGCAGCGGTCAGTGGCGTCCATCTTGGCGCCATACCTGAAGGACCAGCGCTGGCCTATTATGACCTCCCTGAGGAGGAGGCCGCTAATTACGACCTCCTCAAGCCCGAAATACTGGCCCGCTACGGCATTAGCCCGGGCCAGCAGGCGGCCGAATGGCGGAACTGGGTCTTTGACCCGAAAAGCCCGCCGCAGGCGCTCGAGTTCTGGGGCAAGATGGGCCGCTGGCTACGGCCAGAGAGCCCGACGGGCGGAAAGTCGTCGAGCGGGTGGCCTGTGAAGGCCTGGTCAACGCGATGCCCAGTTCCCTCGCCCAGCAGGTCCGGGGACACGCCTATCAGAACATGTCGGGCCTCCTCGACGCCCTGGAGCGCCAGTTGGCGGTCCTCCGACTTGGGGGTCAGAAAAGCCTGCTCGCGGGAACCGCAGGGACGGGCGGCCACCCCGAGCCCCTCGCGCGCTGCAGAAGCGCCAGCCAGAGCCAGAGAGGCCGGGTCCCGCGCTGTTTCAAGTGTGGCGAGACCGCCACCTGCTGCCAAACTGCCCCATCACATCGCCCGGAGCCTATGGACTGCAGCTGGACATCATCGGAGAGGTATTGTACCCGCCGCATCCCTTGGCGAGTCGAATCACGGGAGTGGTGTTGCTAAATGGGCACGCCGTGGTGGCTTTGTTTGATTCCGCAGCAACATTACCATTGTTGCTCGCCGTTGTCTTACCGCAACAGTGGTTAAAACAACATTTGTTGGTTACCTGTGTGCATGGGGGACTAGGTCATATCGTTCCGCCACTGCTATGTTACCTGGAAGGGGAACCAATCCAAATGACGGTCGCTGTGTTACCTGACCCCCTTCCCAGTGATTCTGGGACAAGACTGGTCTAAAAGAATCAGCGGTAAGCCATTCGCGCCCCGGGCCTCGTTGGATCTTGTTATGAGGGGAAAAGGCACCCCTCCCGCGGCCTCCACGCCGTGCACAAGGGCAGGCCCTATGGGCGCTGGTGTCTCGGGGGACCTTTCCGTGGCTACGGACCTTGAACCGGAAGATTCCGCCGGAGAAGGGACTAGCCAGGAACTCTTCCCGGCCCAGGCCCCAAGACCCTCTCGCGCCTGGACCATCAATTTCGGTCCACGCCGCCTCCTTTAAGAGGGAGCAGTGGAATGATGACTCCCGCGCTTTGCCCGAATGCGATCGTTCTGCCTAACAGCTCAACAGCGGACGGATCCACACGCGGGAACCCTTCTTTGTCCTTGAAAATGATCTGTTGTACCGAGTGGCTACCCATGAGGGCGAGGTGCGGAAGTTGTTGCTAATTCCGCGTACCTTCCGGCGGGAGATATGCGAGTTGGCACATGCTCACCTCCTAGGCCCACCTGGGGCGAAAAACACTGGAGAGGATTAAGCCCGCTTTTACTGGCCTGGGATCAATGAGGAGGTCCGGCGGTTCTGTCAATCCTGTCCGGAGTGCCAGACCCGCCAGATTCCTAGGAGGGACCGTGCTCCTCTAGTCCCTATTCCCTCGTGGACATCCCCTTTGAAAGGATAGGGGTCGATTTGGTGGGACCCTGGAGCCCTCAACCCGTGGCCACAAGTATATCCTAGTCATGGTGGACTATGCCACCCGGTACCCAGAGGCGGTTCCCCTGCGCTCCGCTAATACTAAAAGCATCGCACGGGAACTGGTTAACTTGTTTTCACGCGTGGGCATACCCAAGGAGGTCCTCACGGACCAGGGTACGCCCTTCACTTCGGATACGTTCAAGGAGGTAGCCAAATTACTGCAGATAAAGCACCTGAAAGCGTCAGTCTATCACCCGCAAACTGACGGGTTGGTCAACGATTTAATCAGACGCTTAAGCAGATGCTCCGCAAGGTAGTCAGCGCGACGGCAGGAACTGGGACCAGCTCCTCCCGCCGTGCTTTTGCCTACCGGGAGGTACCCCAGGCCTCTACAGGCTTCTCCCCTTTGAATTACTATACGGGCGACAACCCCGGGAATCCTCGACATCCTAAAAGAAGGCTGGGAGGCCGAGGCTCTTCCCTCCTCTAACATTTTGAGTGCGTGCGCAACTGCGCGACCGACTCACAAAGATCAGGCCCCTCCTAAAAGAGCACGTGACTCGTGCGCAAGCAGCGCAGGCCCGGTGTTACAACCGCAACTCCGTCCTCAGGGAGTTCGCCCCGGGGGACCGAGGTATGGTGCTCGCCCCGACCTCCCACTCGAAGCTGCTCGCTCACTGGCAAGGGCCTTACGAGGTTAAGGAGAGAAAAGGACTCGTCGACTATTTGGTGAAACAGCCCAATCGTCGACCGAGTGAGAGGATCTATCATGTCAACCTGTTAAAGCCCTGAGAGATAGAGAGGAGCTCCCCAGCTCCCGTAGGTCACTCTCCCTTTTCGCAAGCACAACTGCCCTTAACCTCGGCGAAGAGCTGACCCCCAAGCAGCGGCAGGAGTTAGCCCAAACACTCCGAGCCATCCCGAGGTAGTGAGCGAGTCACCCGCCGGACGCGCTGATTGAGCACGATATAGTCACGGAGCCGGGTAATCGTCCGGGAGAGGCCCTACCGACTCCCGGAGGCAAAACGCGCAGAGGTCGAACTGGAGGTGAAACGTATGTTGGACATGGACATAATTGAAGAGAGCCATAGTCCCTGGTCCAGCCCTATTGTCCTCGTCTCCAAGCCAGACGGCTCCTGGAGGTTCTGTAATGACTTTAGACGTCTGAATCAGATCTCCAAGTTCGATGCCTACCCCATGCCCCGCATTGATGACCTCCTTGAGCGGCTGGGTACGGCTCGATATCTGACTACCCTTGACATGACAAAAGGGTATTGGCAAATTCCTTTAACGGCATCCGCAAAGGAGAAAACGGCCTTTAGCACCCCTAGCGGGCACTGGCAGTACAAGGTCCTCCCATTTGGGCTGCACGGGGCCCGGCGACCTTCCAACGTCTGGTAGATAGAGTGCTGAAGCCCCACCAGTCCTATAGTGCCGCCTACCTGGATGGCGTTGTCATCTATTCCGCACCTGGGAGGAGCATCTACTGCAGGTCGCAGCTGTCCTCCGAACACTGGCTAAAGCCGGCCTCCGCATAAACCCCGGAAGTGTTTTTGGATTAAAGGAGGCCAAATATTTAGGCTACCTCGTGGGACAAGGACAGGTGCGCCACAGAGCTCCAAAGTTAAAGACATCTTAGAATGGACCCGTCCGACTACCAAGAAACAGGGGCAGGCTTTCTTGGGGCTTGCGGTTACTACCGCCGGTTTGTTCCTCGTTTCTCGAAGAGCAGCACCCTTGACTGACCTGACAAAAGGGCGCCCCTATACGTGGTGTGGACCGACAAAGCAGAACACGCGTTCAGTGACCTAAAGAAGGCCCTAACGCCGGCACCTGTGTTACGGACGCCCGATTTTGGGCTCCGTTTATTCTCCAGACCGACGCTTCGGACACAGGCCTGGGTGCCGTGCTGAGCCAAAGCGTCGATGGTGTCGAGCACCCTGTGATGTACCTTAGCCGGAAACTGATGGACCGGGAGACCCGGTACGCGGCAGTGGAGAGGGAGGCCTTGGCCATTAAGTGGGCAGTGACCCACCTCCGTTACTACCTGCTGGGTCGCGAATTCGCTCTGGTGACTGATCACGCTGCACTTCAGTGGATGTCCCTACACAAAGAGTCGAATCCGCGGGTCACCAGGTGGTTCCTGGACTTACAGCCGTATAAGTTCACTGTCACTTATCGGCGGGCACCCTTCAGGCCAATGCCGATGCCCTCTCTCGTATTCACGACCTCTCGGTTAGGTCCGCCCGACCTGACGGTCCTGGGCTAAGGGGGGGATCGTGTCACGCACGCGCGAGTAGGAGGCCGCGGATTGATTCGACAGCACCTGGGAAACCACTCGCCGCCAGGGAATGGTGGGGTATTAACTTTCTCCCTCTGCTTCCTCATAGAAAGAAAGACCTTCCTGCACCATAGGCCTGGATTGACCGCAGTGCGATACTTCCGCCCTTCCTCCGCCATCTTGCCCTGACGTCATCCTTCCCATCCTCCCTTGCGGTCCTTCCCGGCATTCCTCCACTTCCGGCTCCTCCCCAATAAAATGGCCGCGACGCCAGGAGTCGGCGTCGCGCATTATGAACTATTTTGTTTATAACTTTGACCACTTTTTGTTTGTATTTTACAATATACGGGGCCGGAAAACCCCAACCCTTGCTACTGTCTCCTCGGTCTTTACAGTGTATATATGTAGATATGTATGTATATGTATATATATGCTTATATATGTGTGTGTGTATGTATGTATATATATATATATGTATTTCTGTGTATATATGTGTGTGTATGTATGTATGTGTGTGTATATGTTTATGTGTGTGTGTGTAAATATATATATATATATATGACAACAACACTCAACACTCACAACAGTGACAAAACAATTACATTGACAATCAGGTTACGTTATTTTCAAAATGTTTCCTTTTCTTTTCATTGCTTCTTTAACACACTATTTCTCCGCTGCGAAGCGCTGGTATTTTGCTATACTATATAAAAGAAAAAGGCAACTTTCCTTTCTTTACACCTTTTTTCCTTTTATCCCAAACCAAAGCCTTTCTCTCTTAACACTGCAGAGGACACAAAACTAATTTTCTTTAAATGCCGGTAAGGCACATTACCAGAGGCACAAATTTGAATGTTCACATAGAAAATGTAATTTCAATGTACCTGTACTTCTTAAAACGTTAATGTTTTACTGTTTAATAACTTATAGACTATAATTTATTATTTTTCCCTTGCACTCAGTGACCAAACCTATACACACACATATAGACACATACAAACATACACACAAGTATATGTATGTGTATATATATACACACACACACACACACACACACACACACACACACACACATACATACATACATACATACATACACACATGTATATAATTTGTGTGTGTGTATGTATGTATGTGTGTGTATATATGATGTAGATAGGTATGTATGTGCGAGTGTGTGTATATGTAGATATGTATATGGATATGTACAGTGGTGTGAAAAACTATTTGCCCCCTTCCTGATTTCTTATTCTTTTGCATGTTTGTCACACAAAATGTTTCTGATCATCAAACACATTTAACCATTAGTCAAATATAACACAAGTAAACACAAAATGCAGTTTTTAAATGATGGTTTTTATTATTTAGGGAGAAAAAAATCCAAACCTACATGGCCCTGTGTGAAAAAGTAATTGCCCCCTTGTTCAAAAATAACCTAACTGTGGTGTATCACACCTGAGTTCAATTTCCGTAGCCACCCTCAGGCCTGATTACTGCCACACCTGTTTCAATCAAGAAATCACTTAAATAGGAGCTGCCTGACACAGAGAAGTAGACCAAAAGCACCTCAAAAACTAGACATCATGCCAAGATCCAAAGAAATTCAGGAACAAATGAGAAAAGGAGTAATTGAGATCTATCAGTCTGGTAAAGGTTATAAAGCCATTTCTAAAGCTTTGGGACTCCAGCGAACCACAGTGAGAGCCATTATCCACAAATGGCAAAAACATGGAACAGTGGTGAACCTTCCCAGGAGTGGCCGGCTGACCAAAATTACCCCAAGAGCGCAGAGACGACTCATCCGAGAGGTCACAAAGACCCCAGGACAACGTCTAAAGAACTGCAGGCCTCACTTGCCTCAATTAAGGTCAGTGTTCACGACTCCACCATAAGAAAGAGACTGGGCAAAAATGGCCTGCATGGCAGATTTCCAAGACGAAACCACTGTTAAGCAAAAAGAACATTAGGGCTTGTCTCAATTTTGCTAAGAAACATCTCAATGATTGCCAAGACTTTTGGGAAAATACCTTGTGGACTGATGAGACAAAAGTTGAACTTTTTGGAAGGCAAATGTCCCGATACATATGGCGTAAAAGGAACACAGCATTTCAGAAAAAGAACATCATACCAACAGTAAAATATGGTGGTGGTAGTGTGATGGTCTGGGGTTGTTTTGCTGCTTCAGGACCTGGAAGGCTTGCTGTGATAGATGGAACCATGAATTCTACTGTCTACCAAAAAATCCTGAAGGAGAATGTCCGTCCATCTGTTTGTCAACTCAAGCTGAAGCGATCTTGGGTGCTGCAACAGCACAATGACCCAAAACACACCAGCAAATCCACCTCTGAATGGCTGAAGAAAAACAAAATGAAGACTTTGGAGTGGCCTAGTCAAAGTCCTGACCTGAATCCAATTGAGATGCTATGGCATGACCTTAAAAAGGCGGTTTATGCTAGAAAACCCTCAAATAAAGCTGAATTACAACAATTCTGCAAAGATGAGTGGGCCAAAATTCCTCCAGCGCTGTAAAGACTCATTGCAAGTTATCAAACGCTTGATTGCAGTTATTGCTGCTAAGGGTGGCCCAACCAGTTATTAGGTTCAGGGGGCAATTACTTTTTCACACAGGGCCATGTAGGTTTGGATTTTTTTTCACCCTAAATAATAAGAACCTTCATTTAAAAACTGCATTTTGTGTTTACTTGTGTTATATTTGACTAATGGTTAAATGTGTTTGATGATCAGAAACATTTTGTGTGACAAACATGCAAAAGAATAAGAAATCAGGAAGGGGGCAAATAGTTTTTCACACCACTGTAGATATGAAGATATACATATATATATATGTGTATATATATATATGTGTATATATATATGTATATATATGTATATATATATATATATATATATATGTATGTATGTATGTATGTATGTATGTATGTGTGTGTGTGTGTGTGTGTGTGTGTGTGTGTGTATATATATATGACAGCAGCAATCCAAGCTGTGAGAAAACAGTAAAAAGGAGGCGTGTCAGACGTCGTGGTACATTTTCTGATGCAGCTACCGAAAACAACTTTGTGACGCTGCCGCCAAATACACAAAACAATTACTTTGACAATCATTTTACATTATTTTTAAAATGTTTCCTTTTCTTTCTCTTTCCTTCTTTAACACACTACTTCTCCGCTGCCAAGCGCGGGTATATATATATATAGATAGATAGATAGAGAAATATATATATAGATACATATGAGAACAACACTCATATCAATGACAAAACAATTACATTAACCATGTTACGTTAGTTTTAAAATTTTTCCTTTTCTTTTCGTACCTTCTTTAACACACTACTTCTCCGCTGCGAAGCGCGGGTATTCTGCTATATATATATAGATAGATAGAGATATATATAGATAGATATATATATATAGATAGATAGATAGATAGATAGAGGTATATATATATAGATAGATAGAGATATATATATAGATAGATAGAGATATAGATATATATGAGAACAACACTCATATCAATGACAAAACAATTACATTAACAATCATGTTACGTTATTTTTAAAATTTTTCCTTTCTTTTTCGTACCTTCTTTAAAACACTACTTCTCCGCTGCGAAGCGCGGGTATTCTGCTAGTAAATAATAAATAAAAAAACATATTTTATGGCATGAAGTATTCTGTAGCCTATCATGAGTATGGAAATTAACAGTGTAGTTCAGTTCACAGTATCAATTAATATGAAAATATTGACCACAAAATGCCAATAGAGCACACACAACTCCTAGCCCCGACCTTTGAAGTCCTGTAAAAATTTACACACTCATCATGAGGCAAATTCTTTGTCAAAGAATGTACAGTCCAATCTTGATGTGGCAAAAGAATAAATAGTGAACTACAAGATAAGCTTTCCAGTCTGCCGTTGCAGTGAAATTTCAGAAGTAGCTGCAGGATTTCTGTCATGATTTAGAGGATAAAAAAATAAAGAGACATAATCTTTGTTATGGCCATTGTGTTCCTGCAATGGTTTGCTTGAGTAGTGAAGGTCATATTAGAGGAGAGTAGATTAGATTAGATCCAGGGGTGCCCACACTTTTTCGGTTTGCGAGCTTTTAAAATGACCAGGTTGAAATGATCTACCTACATTTTCCTTCTTTGGAACAGCAATGATAGATTGACAGATCAGACAAACGCACTTCGATTGTGACAGAAATCCTCTTCTAATTCCACATAAAGCCCATACCCTCCCCAAACAATTTTTTTTTAAATCCCTTCTTTAGTCGATATAAATTGGAAGGCTAACTAGATCACAGAGTTTTGCAGTAGCTTGCGCATTTGATTGTGAGTGTGGGATGGTCAGCGTGTTAGAAGAAAGGAGATCTCAGACTGGCCGCCCTGTATGTAAATAAAGTGGCAAATGCCATAGGGAGGAAATATGATAGACTAATGTTTAAAAACAAATTTTTTTGAATGCAACGCGATCTACTGGTCGATCGCGATCGATGCACTGGACACCCCTGGATTAGATAAAATAAAACTTTGTTATTCATGTGGGGTAATTCAAATGTATATGGCAGCAGAAACATTAAAAACAAGAATACAAGCTCACAGGACAGATAATACAGCCAATCAATCAATAAACAAATCTAATGAGTACATCAGGTGGAAGCACTGAGTTACCTTGTAGAAATGGGCAGAAAACACCCCCAGAGGCACTTCTTAGCCAATTTTGCCATCATTCTCTTTTCCACAACAGCTCCTATTGTGTTCAAGATTCGCCCTGTCATGGTACAGGCTTTCCTTATAGGTTTCATTAGGGATTGTGCTTCTTTTGTGCTCAGGTTGCTTCCTCAGGAGACTGCAGCATAGAACACCACACTGGCTACTATGGACTAGTAGAACAAAGCAGAAGGCTGCACACATTGAAAGACCAGAGTCTTCTTAGCACTTGATTTCATCCTTATCTCCAGACTTGAAGACACTCTTCTTCATATTCAGTTGAGATTTCAACTCTTTGCTGATCAATGGTTTCCTGTTGGGAAAACAGCGCACTGCCTTTGTGGGGAGACTGTACAGTATATACTATAGTGTTAGCCCAGTCCTGCTCAAATAACTAAGCAAGGACTTATAGACAGAGAATTCTGCACACTCTATAAAGTTTTGAATTTGAATGTTAGGAATAAAGCAGATGGGGATGTTAAAAGGGTTTGGGTTCCATCCTGGATATCCTATTTAATGGTGAAATAGTGATTTATTTAAAGGCATAAATAGCGTGTAATAGTTTGCTCTCAGGGGTCATAAGATTCTTCTCTAAGCGTTTCAGTCAAAGTAACTTCTTATTCTGAAGTCCTTAAAGGCAAAGGGAAGTGGAAAGACAGGCTTTGGTAATCTCAGAAGTGATCTCAGGGTTCTTCAACCAGGGATTTTCTTTCTGTCTGGTCAGAATAAGGAGCAGGTGTGTGCTTAAGCAACTGTGTCAGTTTATAATCATTCCTCTGTTGTTCTTTCGTTTGATCACTGTAAAAGACTCACCATGCTCACAAAGTTGACAATGCCTCTGCTCAGGTCTGCAGTAAAGGTCACAGTAAGACCAATTGTGAGATTTTGGATTTGAAAGTGGAGTGGTGAGTCCTTTTCTATATTCTGCTTTATATCTTTAAATCCATAGGTCCAGGAAGCACCAGATGACATGGGGACTCACATGTTTTTAGGCTGCCATCCACTGAAACCAGACATGGTCTATGGTTAGAGAGAAATCCAATTGAAGATAATATGCCGTCTGTACAAAAGCACACTTAATTGCAGGGCTTCTGTCTGTCTCTGTCTCTCCATTGCAGTGTATCTTCTTTCCTGATCCAGCAGTTTCTTACTTAGGGTGCTCAGTGCTGTTGATGATCTGACTTAACATGGCACCAAGACCAGTGTCAAAGGGGTCTGCCAGGGGTAGAAAATGAAAAGAGAAACTAGGGATGAGTAAAATAGACTCATATACTAAGGCCTTGCTGAGGTCATTAAATGCTTTATCACCATAAAGAGGCCATACCATATAGTTAGCGCTTTCCTTCCATGTTCAGAGAAGTGGGGCACAAATATACATAAAAATCTGCCCTTGCCTTTGAATTTTCAGCCAGGACCAGCTCTGAATCGTGGTGAACTTAGACATCTGTGGCTTGACCTGCTCTACTCCAAATACGTAACCCAGGTACTTAGCCCCTGTCAGCTTTAAGTTGCAGATTTTGGGGTTGATGTGGATTCTGAGTTATTTTAGCATCAAATTGCTCTTAGCCATGTTTCTTAGAGGTTTCTCTTGGAAGGCAAATAACAACATTTTGCACTTTTGCAAGGAAATTAATAGTCTTGTACCAGAAGAAATTGGTTCAAATCATAGTCAATTAAAAAGTATAGCATCTAAATTTTTTGCAGTATTTTGCAGAGGTTTTGTATGATTATGGAAACGGCAGATGATTTGGAAAATATATAAGACAAGGTTGTTATCAGGAAGACTATAATCAAGTAAATAAAAATGAGGATGGGAAAAAGAATCATGGTAAACAAACAGTGCAGGAAACACAAGACACTTAACAGAGACAAATTGTTAGACACTGATGACAGTAAAAGGACATGTCTTAAGCAAATAACTAAAAAAAATCACCATAAAAAATAACCTGCTCTATCCTCTTTAGGTGCAGCCGCATGCTTGAAAAAGGCAGGGTGTAACAGTTCAAGTATTGGCTGTGAAGTGTCACTCCAAGAAGTTATGTAAAACAACGACAGGTCATCTTCCATGACATCTAGAATTTACATTCAAGAACAAAGAATGTATCCACTGTGCCACAGTCAGGATAGCATTTGTATGGCATCTTGTAACAGAGTTTGGATCACAACCTAAAATATACATTCAAGTTCCCCGGCATTGGTTTCTCTTGTGGCAGCTAAGCAGTGTGATACTTCATTAATTGGAACACACAATCTGATCCCTCTTTCTGAAAACAGGAATAATCTTTTGGAGGGGAGGGTTGAACTCAGTCCAAGCAAAGGCACTTATCCAACATAATACTCTAGGAATCAATATAAACTCATCACCACTTAGTAATTAACTGGCAGCTCAGTTTCAACACTACAGTGTTAGTTGTGGTGTTTATCATGAACATTCCCAGCATGTAAATCCCCAAAAACTTGAAATCACATTAGTCAGGCCATTCTTCACTTTCACATCTCTCATGATATCTGTGTTTCCTGTACAGTATGTTAAAATGTTCCAGTGGGGCTATGGTTTCTGTTAGACATCCATTCATCCATTATCCAACTCGTTATATCCTAACTACAGGGTCGGGGCGTCTGCCGGAGCCAATCCCAGCCAACACAGGGCGCAAGGCAGGAAACAAACCCCGGGCAGGGCGCTAGCCCACCGCATCTGTTTGACTGTACTCTTTTAATTAATCCATGCATTACCCTTGAACACAAGTAATAATCAAAGTTTTCTTTCTGCAGCTTGAAGATATGTTGAGGACATCTTCTCATCCAGTAACATAAACCCTTTCTAGATATCTTAGGAGTATATCCACCCAAATATGAAATATCATATTATTCAGTATCTAGAAGATAGTCAAAGGTCTTCAATGTCTCATACCTTCCCAATAATTTAAGTAACTATCAGCCTCCCAAGAACCTCATCTGGATTTGTCTTCCACTTACTCAGCTCTCGTTGCCCAAGGTCTCCACCCTTCACTGTGTGTATGTTAAAATAAGTGAGGTACTGATTTGCCACCTCCAGACTTGGGGAATGATTTTGTTCCATTTGAATCTATGGGTGAATCAAGATGGCACTCAGTTTTAGGGGTAAGCATACTAAAAGTGCAACATTCATAAACTTAGGAACATAAAAGCCTCTTCATCATGGAATGATACAAAGCTCTGTGATAATTTGGTAGTTTTGCTTGGATAGTTTAATGTCAGATTGGTTTATAACCTTTCATCACAGTCTCAGTTTGTACCTCTCCACATGTCATTGGTTAACACATCAAATTCGATACTTTGGCTTCAAATTACTTTTTTAAATTCTAAATTTTAACTTCACAATGACTTCTATTCTTATTGCTTTTAGTTATGTTTCTGTGTCTTAAATTTACTATGAAATGTATACTTGTTCTATTTTCTATATCAGATGTGTCATTAACATTTCTATATATTCATTCAGCATATTATTTTATTTGTGGATCTGATATTTCACATCACTTTAAAATAGCACTGTAATCAAAAATTGGACAAAATAAGTTTAACTTGAGTTGCCCTTCCTGAAAAGCCAGATTAACTAAACAGTGGGCAGAAGCTTGTATTTCCCTATATATTGCCTCAGGAAAGTAAGAAACAGAGCAAATGGGTTGATAATGAACCTATTAGTATTGCAGGCTGTGAAGGAAAGACAAAACTTTCATCACCCCCATGCAGTAGTTCTGATAAAAGGAAAGGTGACATCAAATGGCATTATATCTCTGGCAAAAGATAAACAGACCATTAAGCACTGTGGATGAAAATAAGGTGCTTTGGGGGTGGATATTTTTCTTTATGTTTGTACAAAAATCTACTTCTGAGGATCATTTGGCCACTTGATACCCATTAATGAATGCTAAAAGAAGCCAAAGAAAACAAAGATGCATATATATTAACTTCTCTGCAGGCTTCCACTAGATTTGCATTTAAAAGTAAAAAAAATTTAAGGAGAACATTCCTATTTTTATTATCAAGCGAACAAAATTAAAATAACATTTCTCTTTGTCTTTGCATTTTCTTTGTCTAAACTGGCTAGTTCAGTACTAACCACAAGAGGGCGAAAATGAAAATCATTTTACCTAGATTCTAAAAATCTTTTTATTGATTAATTTTGAGTTATCTTTGGAATGTATTAATTAGTAGTAAAATTCAAATTCCTCCTCCATCACAAAATTAATCTAAAAGAAAAAGGAAATAACATTCGTGAGTAAGCAATGAGGTATACCTACATGTCTAGAAGGCTTACGGTTATTCAGGATTGTTAGTGGTAGCTTTATTAGTGCAGTGGTCATCTAGCATTAACTATTGCTGTTATATCGTGAACATTTTGGAGGTATTGCTGATTATAGAAAAGTAATCTTTTCAGGTGATAAAAATACTGGGCATTAATTTTCCATTGTACTGTATTAATGGGTTGTGATTCTTCAAGTTGAACAATATGGGTTGTCAAGTTAGCAATGTAATGAAGATTATCATGCTGAAGAGTAAATTAAGCAATGACCGGCCAATTGATATTAAAATGGACTTATAAAAATGAAGATGTATGGTGTCACCTATGTTGCTTCAGAAATATGTTAATACTGTGGACAAGTATGGTATAAGCCAGGAGTACATTACAACATGGCTAAGGGAGGTGAAGACTTGCCAGTGGAAACTACTACAAGGATCATTTTAACACCCCATGGTTTTGGCATCTGACAAGTAATTTTATTTAGTAAAGGACAATTACTGTCAAAATAGTCTTCTTGCTGTTAACTGAAAGCAAACTCCCTATCAGATCAAAGTGTAACGTCTCCATGAGTTCCAAGAAAATTGTAGAATATAGTTTCAAGGACAGTTGTTGAAATGTGTGTCATTTCTTGAAGTAATCCTACACATACTTGTGGATGGAGTTCTACAATGCTACCAAAAATATTATCAACAAGGGCTTTAATCTCCTGTGGCACCAACCATAACATCAGTCAAGGTATTATAGTAGTAAATCAGGTACATACCTTTTATGAACCACAGGCTTTCCTTACTAGGCTTAGGTGGAACAGACCAATGCATAATGCCTTGGACATCTTTGAATGTGACAAGGTGTAATAAGTAGAGACTTGAGGCGTGGAAAGGTTTGGGGCAGCCACCCGTTTAATGCGGTATCCTGGCTGCAAAAGTATTTGAGGCATTGTATAACAGTTTACACAACAGAGTCCAAAACAGAACTGCCTGCCAGAGCAAAGGCAGTGGGCTTTATAGTGCAGAGGGCGGAAGTGATGTCGTCCTCTGGGCCAGAACTGGAAGTGACATCATCCTTGGGCCCGGAACTGGAAGTTACCTCATCCTTGGGGCCGGAACCGGAAGTGATGTGTCCTTTCTGGAAATGGCGGCTCCTGGTGGGATTTCCCGGGTAAGACCTGCAGAGAACTCAGAAAGAGCGTCAGCGCACCCCGCCCCTGGGCAGATGTATAATCAGTATTTTCTAAGCCCTTCAGCTGCCCCCCATGCACACGTGTGTGACAAAGGCTAGGCTTTGCAAGGACTTTCCCCAAATCCCTGATATACAAGGTAGATGTGACTCTATTCATCTATGTGAATGAGGAATGGTGTTAAATGGAGCATACTAGAGTTAAAACTACAGTTTGTCATTCAGACATTGAAATTCCGGCTGTTGGAATTCATCCATGTTAAATGCACAGGGAATTGAATTGCATCATCCTTATTAATGTTTATATTTCTCCTTCCACAAATGGCAACCTAGCAACAGAAATGATTAATTCTGTTACCAACACTTTAATGATGACTCAATCTAACCCTGGGGAGCATGCTATAGTACAGGGCGTTGCCGCACCCATATGAAGAAACAGCTTGGGATCCCAGTTGGCAACCCCCCACGCAGACACACTGTTCAGTGGCACCCCCTGAAAATGACCATTATTTGAGCCTCTGTAGATACTATCCATATCCTGAAGATGTTATTGTTGGCCTGAGAAGAAGACAATAATATTATTTTTGTATCTAAACTCTTTAGGACTTATTGCAATAAACACTGAAAATTGTTGAGAACAAGTTACAAATGTCTCTGTAATATTTGGATTATTTTGTTTTTTAACATTTTTAAATTTGGTCTGCTTGTTGATTCCTCAATTGAGCTTAAATTTTTGTGGGGATTTTGAAAAAAAAGAGAGATTTTTCAGGTTAACTCCATTTCAACATAGTTTTGGTTATGATTTTGAATTATGCCCTTTGTTTTGGTTTGGGTTGAATGTTATTAAAATGATAAGATTATGACCTTTTCCTGACTTCTGAGAATGATTCTGAACATCCCTTTAAACTTAAGATGATTATATCTCTCCCTAGTCAGTTTGGACACACACAAAATTAACAGGCAGGAAACTTGCCCCAGCATATTTTAGCAACTTGCATAACTTCGTTCACATCACTGATTGCTCTCCCATGCTTATCCCCTTCTCCCATATGTACCTACTATAATGCACCTGGGCTGTGAGATAGTGGTTGAAAAGTGTCTTGGTATTCTGTAGGGCCATCTCTGAACTAAGTGCCATGCCTAGAGGAGATCACTGTGATAGTGACTACTTTCGCTGTCTACTGTGCCATGCACATATGTTTACACCATAATGTTGGTACCACCAACTCCGACTCCTTAATTTCTGATACCACCAACTCTGAGTCATCTATTTGTAATTAGACTAATATATTGTTTATTATGTTGATTGAAAGCACAGAGCATACAAGATACAAGGTATTTTATCACTGCCAGTGTAAATGATCAAACTACATTTTAGCACTCTAACCTATTAAAGTTCAGGTTTAAAGGATGTAGCAATGTTGCTGAGGCTTTCAAACACTGAGTAAGAGTTGTACAGTCATGACCCAACTTAGGGACTACCAGCAGCTCCACCTCCCATTAATTTCCCCAGGTCCCGATGGTTGATGCTGAGATTATGATCAAGGAAATGAAAGCAGCTACACAATCACTGACGAACGGCAAAGCGTTAGAATCAGAATAGAATCAGCTGCCGACTGGGAATCAAAAGGTCGGGAGTTCGATCCTGCACTATTTCGTTTTGAGAAGTAAACTGCTCTTAGTATTTTGTCTTACTATTTTAGAATAAAAACATACATTTGATTTCAGTTTGTAACAGCCGATGTAATTTATGATACTTGTAAAGGTTAGCTTTGGTTTTTTTTTTAGTCAGTTATATTATCTCAGCCGCGCTCATGAGCCCAAACACACCCCATCCCATCCCCCCCCCCAAAAAAAACCAAAGCTAACCTTTACAAGTATCATAAATTACACCGGCTGTTACAGACTGAAGTCAAATGTATGTTTTCATTCTAAAATACTAAGAGCAGTTTACTTCGCAAAATTAAATAGTGCAGGATCGAATTCCCGACCTTTTGATTCCCAGTCGGCGGCTGATTCTATTTCGCTACGGAGACAGTCATAATAAATAGGTGTCAATGTCGCTTTTTGTTTCTGCAGTTATATTTTTGAATAAAAGCGCAATTGTTGTGTTAGGTTTGTAGCTTTTGTGAAAGTATTTGTTTGATACTTCAGGCTTCATACATTATATAGTTTATGCCTACATTTTATCATCTACTAGTAGAATATAAAAAACTTTTCTGTTTTAACAATGTGTGTACACAGATTACTGTAGAAACAGAACAGACATGAAATGCGTGTATTCCAAAGAACGATGTATTATTTCCACTCTAAAACTCCACTTCACTCCCAGATAATCAATCAAGGCATGAGCTGGGAGAAGTTTGTGCACGTTCTAAGTCGGTGGGGGGATGGAATAGCCGGCTGCTTGCAGCCTGATTTTTATCAGCACATTTAGATGACAAAACACGCTGGTGGAGAGCTGTGAATGATTTTAAGAAGCGATTTAAGGTGGGACGGATTTACGAGTTTTTTCGTAGGCTCTGGTAATTCTAGTGTTAAATCTCTCATCTTAGCCAATACTGAAATCAAGTTGCAGAAAAGCTGAGGTGACAGACCATATTAGTAGTCCTAATTAAATTAAATCCTGAAAGGAATCAAATAACTGTTGTACAAGAGCTGCCTCCTAAAGAGACCCTACCAGTGTGAAAAAGAACTATTTAATTTAGAAGTACATGGGAAATTTTTAGAAGAAGACTGTGACCAAAAATCTGACAATTATGTTATATACAGTTAAAGAAAACATTTAATAATAATCAAAATAATAGTCTTAAATGTTACTGCAGACTGAAATTAAAAAAGGCTTGTTCCTCAGTGGAAGTTGTGTTATCTTGCTGGTGCATTTACTGTTATTAGCTGACACTTTACAATAGCAAGGTATAAATATTAGACAAACAGAGCACTTATAAAAGCTTAAGTATTTCACTTTAATACTACCAGATGTTGTTCCACTTACATAAAAAATCCAATTTCTTTGTAATGCGTGTGTTTTCAACACATAGAAAAACACCTAACTTTTTCTCCCTATTGTGCTTTGTGTAAAAAAGTTAGAAAAAGTATGTTAAATGTTTCTTGTGATTGTTTTCTCTGATGCTTGTCAATCCTTGTCACACTATTTCATTCACCTTGTCACTTTCCAGCAACTGCTTTACTACTCTGTCACTGTATTGGCCAACCCTACCATTACATTTGGACAATACTAAAAAAAGATCACAAAAAGCTACTTCAAGTCACTAAGCTCTGGCAGGAGTACACTGTTCCATTTCTAGAGCTCCACTCATAAAGGGACAGATATTAATAATAATTCTGTGCATTTATATAGCGCTTTTCTCACTACTCAAAGTAATCAGCAATTGCAGGTTAAGGGCCTTGCTCAAGGGCCCAACAGAGCAGAGTCCCTTTTGGCATTTACGGGAATCAAACCAGCAACCTTCCGATTGCCAGTGTGGATCCCTAGCCTCAGAGCCACCACTATTGTACCTATTGTAGTAATATAAAATAATAAAGAGTGTGGGTAGTTATTATATAATATATTTAGTATATAGAGAGATTATAAAAAGTATTCACCAATATTGGAATTTTTTTCATTCAGACAGTACAAATGCAAATTATAAAAATAAGTCATAGTGGATTTACTTTGGCTTTTTATGACAAGTGATCAACAAAAAAGACCCTTTAATGTCAAAATGTAAACAGATATCTGCATAGTGCTATCAATTAATTACGAATCCAAAATGAGTTCTGAAAAGGACATACTTTGGTATTCTATCAACAAACCAATTGCCTGACATGTACGGCTCACCTTAACCAGCACTTTCTCACCATATCTTCAAGGGGCCAGGGTCTTGTCTCTTTATTGGGCCACATTGTTTTTTTCAGTTCTTTTCCTGCCAAGTATTTTTCTCAGTTTCTTCGTTTGAAAGGAATTGAGTTTTGCATAGTCATTGTCAGTGCAAGTCCAGGCCTTGGCTCCTTATACAACTGTTAAGGGGACTGTGGCTCTGTACATCTGTAAGACCCCTGCTTCATCCTGTGCTTTGTCACTTTTGCTGAAAAAATGTCCAGCAATCTACTCAGATAGACAAAATTAGGCACTGTTTCTACTGGTAATTTTTTTCTTGATATATTTGACAGTCTAGACCGTTTAATGTGCTTCTGATATTCATATCAATAAAGACATTGAAGAGTGTTGGTAATAGCAAGCACCTTGACTTTGCCACCCTTTTTAAAGAAAAATACACATTAATTTAAAAATGTTATTTAAATATGGTTGAAGTCAGTATAGAATTATCATTAGTGCTATTGTGACTAGTTTCACAAACTACATGTTGATCTCTTTCATTACTGTAGTTCAGAATTGTCTGTTACAGTAATGCGAAGTTTCACATTTGATGGCTTTAGCCCAGAGCTATATTTTGTTTTTCTTAATATAATTATTTATTTATTGTTATCTATTGTTCACTGCCAGCATGTACCTGCTGCCACCAGCATTTGCTGGTTTCCCTGATATTTTTTGGCACAGATTGGTACCATCTAAATGATGTTCTTTACTGTGTGACTCTGAAGGGTTACACAGATATACAGTTAAAAAAATATTTTATTATTTCATTTGGTTTTGATATATTGTGGATGCTGAATTTCTCCATTACATAATATGTTTTCACAAAACACATGTTGTAGGTATCAATTCTACTTTTTTATTGTTTTGCACTATAATTAATTAATATCAATATTTTATTTTAATGATAATACGTTTAACTTTGACATTTTCTAATATTAAACATCTATGTTTAAAGCTTTGAAAACGTTCTCAAGAAGATTAACTAGA
Organism: Polypterus senegalus; assembly: GCF_016835505.1. Classification (NCBI taxonomy): domain Eukaryota; kingdom Metazoa; phylum Chordata; class Cladistia; order Polypteriformes; family Polypteridae; genus Polypterus; species Polypterus senegalus. Next base: position 57,201,673 of record NC_053170.1, read on the forward strand.
ATGAGCACCATTGGTTCATATGTGGGGACCTGAAAGATCAGTGTATCTTACTGGGCCCGCAGTCAGGGCATACAAAATCCCCATGTTTTCTCTGTAAATGGGACAGCAGACCCCAAAATTAACATTGGGTTCAGAAGGAATGGCCAGCTATAAAAAAGATGAAGCTTGGTGCTAGAAACATCAGATATACCTTGGTGGATCCAGATAAAGTGCTGCTACCACTGCTTCATATTAGGTTTGGTTTAATGAAGCAGTTTGTCAAATCCCAAAACATGGAGCCAGTTGTATGTATGTGTGTTGTGGTACCCGGATGGGGGGGTACCCAGCCGGGACGCCCGAGAAGACCGGAGAAGGGCTTGTGCCTCCTCCAGACCTCGAGGGGGCGACTGCCCTGGGGGCCGCGGGTAAAGAGCTGGGAAGCTTGACCCTGTAGGGGCCTGTGGTCACAACCAGGGGGACCACAATACCTGAAGGACCCTGGACCTCAGCACTTCCGCCACACCAGGAAGTGCTGGGGGGAAGAGGAACAGGGACACCCAGAGTGCTTCAGGGGAGACAGCCGGCACCTCCACCACACTGGGGCGTGTCGGTGGGAGATTGCCGGGAACACACCTGGAGCACATCCGGGTGCTTATTTAAAGGGGCCACCTCCCTTCAGAGTTGGACTTGAGTCGGGTGGAATAGTGGACAAGGTCTCTGGAGGAGAGAAGGAAGTGGTCTGAAGGAAAAAGAGAGAAGGCATTGTGTTGGCCTGGACTGAGGGGTATTGGGGTCTGTGAGCTGAGTTGTGAAATATGGAAACCCTCAATAAATGTGTGTGGGGTGATTAAAACGTGTCTGCCTGTCTGTGTCTGGGTCATATTCCACAGTGTGAAAAATATTTGGATTTGTTTAATGGAAAAAAAAAGAAATGTTTGAAACTGCTTAAATGGAACATCTTGACATTTGTAACAGTTCATTTATATTTAAAAATTAGATCATATACAGTCATGTGCTGATTTAGAGCTGACCTAATTGAGGCAAATTTGTACTCGAGGGCCTTAGGAAAGCAATAGGGTAATAATGTTCAAGAAATTGACAAAACCAGCCACAGTAATAAATTTTTTGTTATTATTATTAGTATTATTTCACAGGGTATCAAATGTGTTCCTACTCCTTCAGGGCCCTATGAGGTTTGTTTGAAATGCATTGCTCCACATGGCTAATTCTTATGTATTCGTCCTGCACTGCCTTCCTTGTGAAATTGTTTCTCAGCCTTTATGGTCCTGCACCTCAGATTTGCCTTTTAAAATTTATTCACAACCCACTTGTAGCAATTGCAAACTGCCCCACCTTGATGAATTGAACCTGATCAGAGGTCACTGTTGGTGAAACAAGCTCACTCAGAAATGGGTAAACATATCGCGCAGTCCTACATATTATTTAGGTGAACCACTGCAACCCATTCACAAACCAACAACAGCAACCTGATTCGCAACCTAGAGGTTGAGAAACACTGGCTTAAGTGACCCACTGGTGGCCCAATCCAGTATATGATAGAAAGATCAACTTGTGCTACTCCATACTGGCAGTTAAAGTACGCCTACTGATGTCCCACAGAGCCTCAGTTGCAATAACCTGTACACTCTGAGAACAACAGACAGACAGCATAGCTGTAAAACATTTAACTTTATATATTGTTCTCTGATAAGAGTTTACATATAGGAAGTCATATTTCTTTTAACCAGATGTTTACTTTTAATGTGTTTAATTAATCTGGGACTTTACAAAATGATTAATGGTGTTTCTACAATATACCTATATAAATGCTGATTATTGTAATTAATTAAAGGAATCTGTTCTGTTTGTATGTCTTCAGTTTGCCATGTTGCATTGAACAAAGCATATGGGGCTTCACCAGTTCATGTAAATAAAGGACGTCATTTTTAATAATGGCTCAAGCACATTCTTTATCTACCAATTATTTTCTGCAAAACAGTTTCTCTAAGGCTAAATTGAAAAAATGCATTTTTTTCTGGACCTGATATTGGAAAACTAATTTCTAATGCAGAATTTAATAATGCGATGAACAACCTAATATAAGAGGCTTGAGTATCATGGGAAAAAAGTCATTTGTAAGTTTTAGATAACATTAAAAATCCAAAGTATAAAGAAATTGAGAAATATTTATTTATTTTAAGGCATTGGGTATCAACGTGATTCTCAAAGTTCACTATTTGGAATCACATTTGGAATTTTGGCCTAAACATCTTGGAATTGTTAGTAAACAGCAGGGTGAAGGATTCAATTAGTATATCAAGGACTTGGAAAAAGGGGACCAGGGACTTTGGGAAGTCAGTATGATGGCGGACTACTGCTAGAAGATTTATAGAGACGCATCAGAAAAAGTGTACAAACAACGGCCACCAGTTTTGGATGAAAAATTAAGAACTGACCAAAACTATAGAAGTCGTATGTAAGTTAACGAATATATATTTCTTTACAAATATATTAAATTGACTAACTATTTTCATGTTAAAAAAAATATTGTATTCATTAATACATTGTGCAATTTGTCAAATTTTAATTAATTTTCTTTTCAATTTTGTACTTAAATGTGACTTGACAGAAACATTCTAATTATATTTTTATTGTGTTCATGAATGCAAATAAAATATCTATATACAAAACTATTTTATGAGTGTAATTTGGCTGTGTTGTTTTTATTCTTTTTTTTCTGCTGTTTGCATATAGCATTAGGCTTCAGCTTTATAAAAATGAAATGGTGAAGAAGACTCTTGGTGAAGTAGAGCTCTTGTTAGCTTTTCCCTCTTAGGCTTAGGGCTGGAGCTTCTTAAAAATATCTCCACCTGCTTTCTGGCTCTCCTTCTTCCTACAAGCAAATAGGGTGAAGCAGCACTATTTTGCTTCCCATGCCAGCTGAATCCTAAAACATTTTGTTTTGGGGAAAAACATTTTAAATTGATTGATTGCATGTGTTAAGCTGATCACCGTTTTATAAACTAAAGCTTATTTTGCTAATTAAGGCACCTTTTTTGTTAATTTATTAGACACCTGTTTGATTTAAAAAGAGATTTTTGGAAACCAGAACAACGGACAACTTATACAAGTTTAAAAGTTTTTTACTCAGTATTTTTTTTTCTTCATGTCTTGTATTGGGCATTTACAACAAATTGTGTTTTACTGCATGTTAACTCCTGCATAATTTAGTCTCAGTGCATTCTGATAATTTTCTTAAAAATGAGTAAGTGTAATTGTTGAAGTAAGATTATGAATATCTAACCAACACACTGTAAAAGAGTAAAAATTAAATAATCTGGAAACTTATATGAGTAAGGATTTACAGATTTTATTTATTCAGGTGAAATTTAAGATAAAGAAAGATTAACAATGTTGCACTTCTATCAAAAGATGTCAATACTGTACATTTATCTTTCTTTGGATTCTATTCAGATTAAAGCAATTTAATTGAAAGCCACAGAGTTAAGGAAAGGAAGCAAAGCACTGGCAATGCAAATCGATTTAGTGTCTGGAGAGTATGTACAGTTTTAAAAATTAGATATAGATAACATCTGCGGTGGGTTGGCACCCTGCCCGGGATTGGTTCCTGCCTTGTGCCCTGTGTTGGCTGGGATTGGCTCCGGCAGACCCCCGTGACCCTGTGTTCAGATTCAGCAGGTTGGAAAATGGATGGATAACATACCAAGAGTAGAACCTTAAGACAATGTCACGCATGCATGTCCGAAGATCTCCTTGCTGGCTCATTTGAGATAGGTGATAACCCGCCGGGGTGAGAGGTGGTGCTGTTGCTAACTGTGTCACCTCATTTTCTCCCCACAGCTCAGAGAAACTGGCAAGTGAGAGGAATTTGCTCCACCCTGCCAGTCCTCCCATTATAAGAAGTCTGACTGAATCCACTGAGCTACCTTTTGGGACCGATACCTGACAAGTTCAGAGCTCTATGGGTGACCCATTGTTTGTTGCAAAGGCTAACCAGAGCCCTAAATTTCTTTTGTGTTTTGCCCTACAGGGTTATGCCTATTGTTGCTAGAAGGCGCTTGTTTAAGTTAAAAGAAGAAGAGCAGAAAATTAAACGGGACGACCTGGCTGGTGTCCCAGCCATTCTTCACTTGTCACCGCTTTGTTTTGACCCACACTTGCCCACCTCACAACAGTTATACATGGCATGTGGCATGCCTAATGTTTGAGTCTAGGAAGGCCGAAGAACTTGTGTGTGGTATGAGTTTCAAAGATATGACTTGTGACCTGTGGAAGGGGTTTAACAACAGAACACTTTGGGTGCTGATGTACTAATTAATAAAAGAGCCTTGGCTGGACTGAAGTTTCATTTTGCTGGAATTTTCTTCTCTTCGTGAGACAGTCAGGACTGAAAATCTTTGCTTGTGGATTAGTCAGAAATTTTGAAGATTTAGTGTGTTTACATGCTCTACAATAAACCAATTATTCACAGAAACCTGATTTCTAAAATGCCATTTAAACCCTTATTCTGATTAGAAAGGTTTATTGGCATCTCAGAAACCCGATTAAACAGAGGTCGATTTCTATGCCAATTTTCCGATTATGTGGTCATGTAACTGGGCTACTGTTAGGGATTCTGTAGTCCGCTTATGTCAGTTGCACCTTGTCAGCCTGCAAATGTATTTACTTTGCACACACTTTCAGCAGCCACAGGTAGAAGCATCCACAAAATAAAATTCCAGAGGCAAATGCTTAGCCGATCACATTATTCCTTCTTCTGGCTGACATAAACTGTCTCAATATTAAATCGCTAAATTTATGTTGGTGAGATAAACATTCAGTGGTAAAGTCAGCAACACCCTCTCAAAAGCAATAGTGTAACATGTTAAAAGTAATTTGTGTTAATTAGTTTGATTACTTTTTAAAGTAATGAGTAACCTAAAGCACATTACTATTATTCCAGCCACACTCAGTGTAGAAAAAAATGTATTCAGTCCTTTGCAATCACAATAAATCACACAGCCAAGCAGAAAAGATTTTGCAGAAAAGAGTCTGCAGCATGCAATCCAGCAACAGAAAACCTGTAAATGAGGTGTCAATTTGACTAAACATATTTATAAAATACAAGAAAATGATCACAGGCATCATGTTTATTTTTGGGTTCCCAATAGTCGAAGATGACATTTAACTCTTTTTAGTGCAATTTAATGATATTGAAGTGTTTTGCCAAAGGAGAACTGTAGAAGATTACTTGTGCATGTAAACAAGGATTATTAGGAAAACAGGTTCAGACTTCATCAGGTTATTAATCTTAACCCGATTATGTGTGTGCATGTATATTCACTGAATGTCCTCTTACAAAAATCTTAATTATTTTCAAAGATCAGATATATATAACAAAAGTACTGTCTGGTAATATATGCTGTTCTCATACATAATAATAAAAAAAAAAAATTAAAAAATAAATTAAATGACTGAGCAGAGAGCAGTGGATTTAAAATTGTGTCTCAATAAGCCTGGCTAACTTTTTAAAAGCAAGCAAATATTGTTTTAGCTATATTAAATTAAAAACAATCTTCATTTTATTACTAGATTCTGTTACTAATGTAGAAAAACAAATTAAAAGGTAGGGTATCTGCATTTAGAATCATTAAGCCTGCATAAGATAGCATATACTTTCATGAAAAAAGAGAATATTACATTTATAATACTCAAGAAATATTATTGTAAAAACATGAAAAAGCTATCTTAAATCACTTCAGCAGACTTCAAAATGTTGCTTTGTGTTTTTCATCCATACTTCCTTCCATTCACTTCCTAAACCCACTTAATCCATGTTTGTTCAGAGATGCTCTTTTTGGTTTTAGACCTGCATGACTTTTACTGTGGTTAGATTACAAACACAACAGTATCTCCTGTTTTCTAGTGACTGCTCTTGGTGAACCCATTCTGTTTCACGATTCAGTGCCTTGGCTCTCATCCGTATCGGTTTATTATTTCTGTGTAGGAAACGTACACATTAGCCTACAGAAGACTTTTTAGCTTGCTTCAAAACTTTCTTTGCACTTTTCAAAAAATGTATTTTTTTAACTCATAAACACTTTACATCTTTCATTGTATTGTATTAAATTAGTCTTTTCCTTTGCACTTACTGAAGTTGGTCTCACTCTCTGGACTCTTCCTTTCCTATAATTATAATATTTTACTTATATACAGTATTTCTTACATATTTTGCTCAGTGCTAGTTTTGTTTCCCCGAGTTAATCCAGTTTTTATTACAACCTTTTCACAAATCCTATCTCGTTTACCCAGTATTTGTTTTGCTTGTCATCCTATCTCAGTTTACTGATTTTCTTCCATTTGATGTGACTGACAACTCTGTGAACACTTACACTGGTTGCAGTGTTAGTCGAGATATTCTATTGTACTTGAAATTGCTGAATCAGATTACTAACTCTGCGAAAAAGGTCTTGATGATGGTCAGAAAAGTTCAAGTCATTGTTTCTACACAGTGTCAGAATTACAGTAACAGATGTGAAGGTCTTTGCTAAAGTCCTGGGACACAGACTTCAGTCTGTTATCCATAACCTGATTCATCCCTAACAAAGCAGTTTTATCCAATCCTGCTTAGTCTCAGATAATCTTAGAAGATTATATCGTGTAATTAATGCAGTGCTTTCAGTTCCTTTTCCTGAAGCTTTGCTCTCCTTGAATGCTAAAAACACATTAGATCGGTTAAACAGGGCGTTTCTTTGGCAGGTACTGGATAAAATGGGAGTTAATGTTGAGATTGTGAGCATTATTAAAACATCATATTCTACTCATTCAGCTGTGTTACTCGCAAATGCATTCATATCTTCACCTTTCCTTGTTGGAAAGGATCCAGACAGGGCTAATTGTCTCTTTAATTTATAATTACAGCCATTGTCCAATGCTATTCACACATTAAATATACTTTCTTCTATTTTATTACATAATACTGATCACAGAATTTCACTTTATGATGATGACATCCTTCTATATCAAGGGAATGCTCCTAAGGATTTCCCACTTCTTTTAGTCCTTTTTAAATTCTCTAAAATTATGTACTTTAAGTTAATTGGCTGAAGCCCTTCTTTTATCTTTCTTCTGAACTGTCCTCTTTTCTCCTCCTTTTGTCCCATGGAGGTTCCTTTATCCTCTACAGGTGCGAGAAGCCACTCCCTCTGTGGCATCTTTGAGGTGCTTGACTGATCCGCCAGCTTCCATATGTGTTTGAGTCGTGGTCTGCATGCCCTCGCACACACTCTCACCTGATTGGAGCCTGCAGCTACTCTTATTTAAAATTGGCCACTAATTTCCTACCCACGGTCCCGCTACACCATAGGTCATGGGTGGGAAAAGCATGTTAGAAGTGTTGTGTGGGTTTATTCCATATATTGATAACTTATCATTTTGACATAATGATGTCTTTTTGAGTTTGGTTAATAAAAAATTGATAAAACAAGTTATTGCACATATCACCAGTTTAATGCTCTGTGGTTGTCTTTGAAACTGCCTGTCATTCAATTGTTAACCTCCATGTCCAGTTAAGGCATATTTTATTAGTGTGATCATTCAAGACATTCTGGTCAAATTTGCCCCTTGAGACTACAGTTGCCATGCTGTCTGCTGTACTTACAATTCAACATTTTGGTATGAATCAATTCACCTTTAATTCCAATACTGAAATAAGTGAAGTCCGAATGTGAAGTGTTGCATGCGAAGGTATAGCCATCAAAAGGCAAGCACAGAAACAAATCACGTACTTGTAACGTATTAAAGTTTGCTTACGTGTTTTATTACTATTTTTGTCATTTTAAATTATTTTTAATATATCTGTTATGCGTTCATTGATTTAATAATTGTGTATTGTAACTTTAAATGCCCTAACATTCTTTGTGCTTTGTGGGTGGTTTCCATTTGGTTGATCAGAGGCGTCGGCAGCATTTTTACTGAGTTTTTAAGTATTGCGTTTGTCTTGTTTAGATTTTCTGGTTGTTGACCAGTTTCTGCCCTTGTTTTTAGATCTTGTCTACAGAAGCTACTGTTAGGAAGTGTTTGTTTCAGGATTGCCTTTTGGAAATTCCATTTTGTTCATTTTGAATGCTTTTTCTTATTCCTTTTTGTTTAAATAGATAATCTTTAATTTTATAAAGAATCATTATTGCCTTTCTGCTACAAACTGGAGTTTTACTTGGTTTCTCCCTTTATTTTTGGAACTTTAATCTTCTTTTCTCATTTGGTCCCAGTCAGGCCAGGCCTACTGTTGGTAGTGAACTCGACTGGGTGAGCCTCTTCTGGGAAGGTCCTGGCTTGCTTGTGTAGCTTCGTTTGTCGTGTTTGTGACTACATTTCATTATAGTACTCTGTTACAACATTACAGTTTAGAGCAGTTAATCTCCTTTCATCTTTGGTTTTGGAGAAATAAAATGTTACCTAAAGTTAATGTTTTGTTCAATTTCGTTACAGCCTGTAAAACTGTACTCTAGTACAAAATGTCTTGTAAAAATACCAGTTTCTTGAGACAGAGATGATCTAATATTGGAGAGAGTTTAATTAGTATTTAATTAATAATAAAATTAATAACTGGATTAGTCCACGCAAAAAACACCCATACCTTCTAGTGAAATTAGAAACATAAAATCTATATATGATTAAAATTTAATTTACACAGATGTTCATATGCAGTCTAAACCATACATATAAAATATAAATGTATGACATCAAATACAGTATTTCAGTCTATCCCTGCATATCTTTTAAACGCAATATCAGTGGAGGAAACTGGAATAGGCTGAGTAAACTTAATACATGTGTCCTTTGGGAAAATATCATACGGTTAATTTCCTGAAAATCTAATCCAGGTGCTTGAAGCTGAAATTAGGATAGACCTGAACGCTGCTCCATAATGCTGACTAAATGTTATGAATATAAGAATTCATTCTTAACTGGGACAGCATAGTGGTTCAGTGGTTAGCGCTGCTGCCTCACAGCTCTAGAGTCTTCGGCTAGAAATCTGGTCAGAGCACTTCTATAGAATTTAATTCCAATATTTTTAATCAATACATGGCAATTTTACAATTTAATAGAGGTATATACTTAAATGAGTTGTAACAATAGATTATTAAAAACATAAGGAAAAGGTCAGATGGTAACTAAATGGTTAACTAAACGTGGCTTAAAGCTTCAGCTCGTGAGGCTATTGCCTCATCTTAGTGGAGCCACCAATGTCATTATTAGGGTTAAAATGAAGTAAATGAGTAATGGACACCTCCATAAAAAACTAGTGAGAAAGCCCAAACACTACTATTAGGAGGTCAATGGGAAAACCCGTAGGACACCTCTAATAATGAAGCAATGTTTAGAATAATGGAAGAATCAATATGTATATGAAGTTACTGGCGGCTGTAATCAATTGGCTAAGATGATCAAATTCTGCATATTAAGAGTGAGATGACATGATGTATTAGATAAGGTAATGGTAAGAGGAAAGTATAAAATGGAATAAATTGTTTCATTGATTTTCCACTACATGGACTGAGACATTTGTGCATATCTGTGTACAAATGAAGTATCGTTCTGCATTTTCATCTGGTTTTCAAGAATGATTTATTTGAATATAGAGGAAAGTTTTTTCTACAACACTCCATACCCCAAAAACATGTGTGTTAGTTTTAAGTGATGGCTCTAAATGAGCTAGTGAATCAAAGTGTGAGTGTCTGGGAGTGTGCGCTGTGATGGAATGGTGCCACATCCAGTTCTGGTTCCTTCCTGCCTAATGCTTTTGGGATCAGCTCTTGGTGACCATGGAATTGATTAAGTAGGTCTTAAAACGCAATGGTAAAAAAACAACTTAAATTCACTTGTAAATGTAGAATTTACCCTTTCTTTCATACAAAGGTAGTATTATCTGATATCCACTAATCCAAATGAATTCATAAACATAAAAGGAAGTCATTTAAATCACAGTTACATTCTACAGTAAATTATATAAATGAAATTAAATAAAGCTTTTTGTTAAAACTGTTAGAAGTATTCTTTAAAGGTGAGTGTTTCAGTCAATAAAGTCAGTGTCAGCAAGACAAAAATAAACAAATGTAACATTTTTTTAAGCTGAACATATTAAAGAAATTTCTTTTTTCTCTGCTTCTAGTGACAGAGTAAAAATTGCTCCCTTCCACACAGACAATGCTACCCAGAGCTTATCAAATGATTGCCTTTTTTATTGAGAAGCAGTGTGATATTTAAAGAATCTCAATGACTTGAGGAGTTGTAATCCAGGAATTTGAATGTTATATTATGTTGCAGAATTGGGCTTTTGAGGTTGGTATGCTTTTAGAGAGTATTAAATAAAAAGCGGAATACATTTTCTTGCTTTTTTCTGTATTTTGTGTTTCCTGTATCAATGTGCAATTTAAAGTAAATGTCTTCAGGGTGAAATCACCATAGTTAATACTGCTGTAGTACAAATGCACATTGTTTATTATAAGATGGTTTTTCCCTTTTAAAAAATGGAATTGTTTTGTTTGCTTTATCATCACAATGTTAATTTGTAGTTATTGAATTTATGTCTATAGTAAAACATGCTATATTTTTCAAAACTGACACAGAAACAGCCGTATAGTGTGGTTTATTTTGGTCAGATAACAAACCATTGTGCACAGTTACTTACAAAATTGTCAGGTATGGAATATTTAAAGATAGAACTTTGGGAGGAAATATGTTGAGAATGAAAATGTAATTAAAGTTTTACAGTCTACATACTGTACATACACACTGTGGCATCCGGCTGGGGGTGGAGCCTAGCCGGGACACCCAGGAGGACCTGAGGAGGGCTTGTACCTCCTCCAGACCGCGAGGGGGCGACCGCCCTGGTTGTATTGGGGGCCAGGCGGTGCCCCGGTGCCTGAACAACCCTGGAGCCCAGCACTTCGACCACACCAGGAAGTGCTGGGGGGAAGAAGACAGGGGACACCCGGAGGGCTTCCGGGTGCGCAGCTGGCACTTCCGCCACACTGGGGCGTGTCTGCGTATGAATGCCGGGAAGCAGCTGGAGCCCATCCGGGTTCCTATATAAGGGGCCGCCTCCCTTCATTCAGTAGCGGAAGTCGGGTGGAAGAAGGACGGAGCTGGAGAGAGGACTGGAGGCGGCCAGAAGAAAGGCAATCGGACTGGAGGCGGCCAGGAGAAAGGCAATCGGACTGTGAGGCCTGGACATTGGGGGATTGGTGCTGGAGGCACTGGGAAGTGCACTGACGTATTTGTAAATATTAGTTGTATAATAAAAGTGTGCTGGGTGAAGAAAACGATGTCCGTCTGTCTGTGTCCGGGCTATCTGCCACAGTGGCGTAGTCAGCATGATGCTCCATCTGGTGCAAGACGAGGACCTGCAGTGGAAAAACATTTTTCTGTGGATGGCCCGGCGCAGCAGCGGAAGTCGGGTGGAAGAAGGACGGAGCTGGAGAGAGGACTGGAGGCAGCCAGGAGAAAGGCAATCGGACTGTGAGGCCTGGACATTGGGGGATTGGTGCTGAGGCACTGGGAAGTGCACTGACGTATTTGTAAATATTAGTTGTATAATAAAAGTGTGTTGAGTGAAGAAAACGATGTCTGTCTGTCTGTGTCCGGGCCATCTGCCACAACACACACATACATAGTGTGTTTAACTTTACCCAATGTCTTAGCTATAAAGTCACTGTAGATAATGAATTTATTTTCCACGCTTATTTATTCCAATACAGGGAAACTGGTCAGTTATAGCCTATTCTAGCTACACGAAGCACCATGCCTGAACTAACCTGGCACAGCATACCAGTCCACTCTGTGACACATTTATTCAAACAACCTCACTCTTTCTCATCACACAACACTGTCAAGCTGCCGATTCCAGATGACCTTTAGATGTGTAAGGAAATGGAAGCCCATTGAAAAAGCCATAAGAGAGAATCTGTGAACACCACAGAAGATGGTTCTCTGATGAGGCCTGAACCCAAAATTCAAAAGCTTTGAGAAAGTAAAGTTAACCACAGTGACAGCATACTGCCACCAGTTCAGCTCATATATCACTACAGCTTGTTTGTGATTCCTTTCATACAAAGGTAGTTAGCGTGAAAAGGGAATTGCTGTGATTTGATACAATTAGACTTTTTCTTAAATTAGAATCCTGAAAATTAAAGAATAACTAGAGAGAAAAAAAATTCACTGTATAAAAAGC